>NW_023417099.1:11439-12215 GCF_002922805.2 Oryzias melastigma | reverse complement strand
AGTGAGGGTAAGCCTTTCAACATCTGTCCGCTTTTATTAGGATTTACTCGGCTAGCATATGCATTTCCTCTATAGGTATCTATCAGTTTAATTTAGTTATTATATTATCCAGATGAAAATTTAAAGAGTCAGTGACAGTTGCATGGTGCTAGAGTTAACTGGTTAGCTTACTTGGAGTGGATGCTATTTTGTACACTTTTTATTATCTCTAAGGTAATCATTTAAAACCAATAGCACGAATACAGTAGATGTTGTTACTTCAGTGCTATTCATTCTTCTCCCCAGGTCCTGACACTACAATGGTGGATGAACTTATTGCCAAGTATTTCACTGAGGGCCATAGTTATGAAGTAATAGTAGACTTTCTAGCCACCAAGCACAGCGTTTCATTGAGTCTTAGCAGTCTAAAGAGAAGATTAGAAGATGCTGGCCTGACCAGGAAGAAAAACTACACTCCACTTGCAACTGTGCAGGCAGCAATTACAGATGAACTAAAGGGATCAGGCCAGCTTTTTGGTTATAGAGCAATGTGGCAGACTCTTAAACAGAAATACTCTTTTGTAGTCAAAAGAGATGATGTCATGCGCCTAATGGCAGAAATGGATCCAATTCAAGTTGAAAATCGATCTAAACGCAGATTTTTCCGAAGAATGTATCGATCAATGGGACCTAATGAAGTCTGGCACGTGGATGGGTACGATAAACTTAAACCCTTCGGAATAGCAAAAAGGGGGTGTATTGATGGCTACTCCAGAAGAATTATGTGGCTCAAATGT
>NW_023417099.1:4904-9684 GCF_002922805.2 Oryzias melastigma | reverse complement strand
TTAGCTTTGCAGAGAAATATGTATAATCAGAATCAGCTTTATTGGTCAAGTACAGTATATATACAAGGAATATACAAGGAATAGATAAAATAAAACGATGTAATGAAAATGATGATTCCATCCATCCATCCATTTTCTTGACCGCTTTGTCCCTTTCGGGGTCACGGGGCGCCGGAGCCTAACCCGGCTGCTGAAGGGCGAAGGCGGGGTACACCCTGGACAGGTCGCCAGTCTGTCACAGGGCCTCAATCACACACACATTCACTCTCACATTCACACCTAGGGGCAATTTAGAGTCATGGATCAACCTGCTGCTTCCCTCTCCAACCACCAGAGGGAGTGCTCACCTGAGTATTGACTCTGCACTCCTTCTCCACACCCAGCCAGATCTCCTCAGCTGTTTCCAATCCACCTCATCACCACCAGTATTTAGTCCGCCTGCAGTCACCGCCTCAGTGCGAAGTCTTGCATTGCCATGCAGTAATTTCTGAGCAGTTTATTCCTTGTTTGCCTCTGGTTTCTGACTCCTGCCTGCCTCCTCGACTCCCTGTTTGCCTCTGTGTCTTGACCTCTGCCTGTATTTTGACCTCGCCTTGCCTCAGCCTGTGTTCTCCGTTAAAACCTGGTTTGCACATGGATCCACATGCCTCTGCCTCTTCGTCACAGATGTGTTCTCTTCTGCTAGTTCCTGCTAACAATCTTGCTCCTGCATTCTGCAGCTTAAAACACAAACACCACAGACACCTGGCATCTGCATGACTGTCCACCACCATTTAAAGTCTCCAGCGCCCGGCAGCTGTTGGAGACCAGCGTCAAATAGAGACAGGCCACAACTGGACGATATTCTCTGATAGTATGTTACCTTTAGCACACTAAATAAGTGTTTTTTAATGAAATATGAGTTGTTTTAGCAAGTTCATTTTCCTACCCGGAAGTAACATTTCACTCTTTGTGTGTGTGCCGCCCCTTTAGTGATGTCATCCTATAGAGGCCTCAGCAGCGTGCTGCGTTTCACACACAAACAACATCAAAGCTTTTCCCAAATTGTTGTGCATGTTGTAGAGCCTTACACTTTTGACCCAGAGTCCGATCTGGAATTTGAAGTACATGTGGTACCACAGCAACCCTGAAAACATATGTAGGACATTTCTTGATCGGTAAATGAAAAGCTAAGTTTGAAAGTCTCGTTTGTGCTGTTGCATTTATAATAGAACTAATACTTGTTGCGCTATGGATGTGCTAAAATGAATGAATGAAATGGTTTATTTCAAACAATCAGGTTGATAATACATGAAATAACATATCAGTGGCCACATTCAGCTTTACAGCATTCACACTAGCAGGTAATGCTATTTATCTAGTTTCAGCTGTTATCTCAAAGCAGTGCTTCTTAAACTCAATTCTCTTATGCCCCCCCTGTCAAGAACTTACCAACTTACTTGTGCTCCCTCTACAACTTTCTGCTGCAAATATCAGTATCTTTAGTCAATTTGCTCAAGTTATATACAACTTCAAAACATTGCAACTTCATTAATATTAACTAATAAAATTAAATAAAAAAAAAAACAAAGACAAACTTCAAAACGATTAGTCTTTATTAACTTTAAGAATACAATAGAAAAAATACACTTATTTGCCTGTATTTTAAACAAATTTGTCATTTCTATATACATTTTGAACATTTTTGGGTGACTTAATTAACTATATCATACAAAAAGATGAATAGTGTGCACATATTTCCTGAAAAAAAAACTCAAGTGGCTTATCTGAACTATTTGATACAATTGTTGTATCAAATTAAATATTTGATTTAAAAAAAATACTATGCACATTTTTTCAGAAAAAACTCAAGTTGCTTATCAACGGGATAAGTATGTAACACTGTTAAGTGACACCTTCATTTATTTGGCTTCATGCTGTATGAGAAGAACCTGTTCTCTTAAAGCGCTGGATGATCTCGGCCACTGTGCTGCAGCAGTTTCAGAGTGCTGACTATTTTCTTACAGCCTAGGCCATCTTTATATAAAGCCAAAATTTGTTTTGGGTCTTCTGAGAGCTGACGCCATGAGATAGCATGTTGAACTTTCAGTGACCAGGTTAAGAGAGTGTAAGAGCTTTTTTACCAAATTTTAACTCACCTGCTAACTGATGACACCTGAAACAGTGTAACACTAATGGCTCACACGAAAAAGGGGAAGGAAAATGATCATTTGTGCTCAAATTGTACACTTTCACTTAGGGGTGTACTCACTTTTGTTGCCAAGGGTTAGCTATTATTGGCTGTATTTTTATTTATTTTGAGGGGACAATAAATNCTCTTTTGGGGCCACCAGTATCGATACCTTCTTCCAACCTCCCTCTATCATCGGAGAACTTAACAAAAGGTCCTTCTTTTCAGAAAATGTCCCTCGTTTGAACCCTCTGACAGCTCCGTCCCAAATGTCTGAGCGACAGATGTTAAATCTGCTGATGGCATGGTGATCAATCTGGGAGGCTAGGTTTGCAATTATTTCTGCTGCTGATGGTTGTTCCATTCTAAAAGAAAAAATACAATGTACCTAAAGCTGCAGACAAGGATACACATAAAAAAACAAAAATGTTCTTACTCTGTATCTTTTGTAATGTTAAAGCTTTCTGCATCACTGCCTGACTCCACCTCATCCTCTATTACAACTGGTGCATAGAGTTGTGTGTATGTGCTAAAAAAACAAAAACATAAATTACCATATTCTTACAAAGAAGTGTTAATATCAAAGAACCGGAAATGGTATGAGCAAAGCAAAATACCCGTAGCATGTAGCTGCCATCGTGTCTCTCGATGTGCCAGGAACTTCTGTATCACAAGCCACCTACAAAAAAAGAAAATAAAAATGGACTGTTAGTNTTCAGTTAAAATAAGTCAAATATTTAAAAGCTTCAGGATCCCCAAATCAAAATCTCCAAGTGTCTTTGTCTCTCAAGTGTCTTTTCTTTGATTAAAAATGCATATTGGTGATAAAAAAAATAATAATAATAAATGTCCTTGTTTTTAAACCAAAAAAAAAAAGTCAAATTTGATTAATGCAATGGGCAATCAATCTTGGTGATATAGAGTTCAACATTGTCTAGATCAAAAGAATTGCATAAAATAAGTAGAAGATGTGGCCCCAAGTTTACAGAAAATAAATAACTGAGAATATGGGAGAATAACCTTTGCTCCCGAAAATAGGACCACCAGCTTTCAATGCCATGGTTGGCTGTTGAAGTTCCATACATGTGGCTTTTGGTTCCTGCAAATTCATCTCCATGCTCTGATCTCAGGCTGCAGTGAAGTGCAGCCATCAGTCCATTTTCTGTGCCACAGTCAGTGCGGAGACGCATAGGGATAACTCCAAGCTCAGCTGCACACTGCATGTACATTTGAGCAATGATTGTAGGATCATTGTTGGACTTTCCACATTTGAGCCACATAATTCTTCTGGAGTAGCCATCAATACACCCACTTATTGCTATTCCGAAGGGTTTAAGTTTATCGTACCCATCCACGTGCCAGACTTCATTAGGTCCCACTGATCGATACACTCTTCGGAAAAATCTGCGTTTAGATCGATTTTCAACTCGAATTGGATCCATTTCTGCCATTAGGTGCATGACATCATCTCTTTTGACTACAAAAGAGTATTTCTGTTTAAGAGTCTGCCACATTGCTCTATAACCAAAAAGCTGGCCTGATCCCTTTAGTTCATCTGTAATTGCTGCCTGCACAGTTGCAAGTGGAGTGTAGTTTTTCTTCCTGGTCAGGCCAGCATCTTCTAATCTTCTCTTTAGACTGCTAAGACTCAATGAAACGCTGTGCTTGGTGGCTAGAAAGTCTACTATTACTTCATAACTATGGCCCTCAGTGAAATACTTGGCAATAAGTTCATCCACCATTGTGGTGTCAGGACCTGGGGAGAAGAATGAAGAGCACTGAAGTAACAACATCTACTGTATTTGTGCTATTGGTTTTAAATGATTACCTTAGAGATAATAAAAAGTGTACAAAATAGCATCCACTCCAAGTAAGCTAACCAGTCAACTCTAGCACCATGCAACTATCACTGACTCTTTAAATTTTCATCTGGATAATATAATAACTCAATTAAACTGATAGATACCTATAGAGGAAATGCATATGCTAGCCGAGTAAATCCTAATAAAAGCGGACAGATGTTGAAAGGCGTACCCTCACTTGGCCTGGCTTGTTGAGGTGTATCGGCATTATACAGATAGCTGATATTTTTCCCACATGAACAGCAGAACTTTGGTTGGGACACCAAGGTGGACGCACAAAAGGGGCAGTACATTGTCAGCTGTAAGAAGACAAATAAAGGATCAGACTGGTGAACACACAAATTCACAAAACATAACTGGCAGTGATATTGCGCGTCAAAGGAAGCTCTTGACTAAATAAGAGGCTAAATTACTGTCACCAAGATTGCCACCAGCCGCCCCGAAAATAAATAACTTCAGTTCTATTTATTATCTGAATCTGAACAATCTTTTCTTTTGAAAAAACTTTTATTTTGAACAATGGCTGTATTCTCTCAGTTACATCTCGGTCGCTGGAGCACCAAAAATTTAACCCACAAATTAGAAAAACCTAGTAAAAAAAAAACAAAAAAAAACAGAAGTCTTTGGAAAAAGACTTTAATGTTATACACATTATGTTATTGCAACAATGTTAGGAGGAAGCTGCTTGTAAGTGCCATTTTATGAGTTTGAAATGATATAAGATTTTTTTTTATTTGTTAATTCATAT
>NW_023417099.1:0-866 GCF_002922805.2 Oryzias melastigma | reverse complement strand
CCACTGGGGGTACTGCACACTTAAAATAGTGATTGGGGTCATGGTTTCTTTAATTTGTAATGCCATTTCCTTATCTTAATTGTTTAAATTGACTGTTATATTTATTTGTTATTCTGTTTGCGTTTAGAGTTCTTTTTATTTGTCTGAATGGTTAATCAATTCAGATTAATCTAATTTATGCTACTTTTATTGTAGGAATGTCACCCTTAATCAAAATAATTCAATTGAGTTAAAACTGAACTACTGAATTCGAATGAGCAGTTCTTCTATAGTCTCTATATGATTTTTCAGAGTTGGCAATTTAATTTGAGTATAAGGGTTTAAATGCTGTTAAGCCAAAGTAACTGGAAGACACCAAACACAAAATTTTGATTATTTTAATTATTTTTAGCACTTAACTCTTAAAACTACTCCTTCAACTTAATAGGGACTCCCAAGCAGACTTGCAGCTGCAGTGTGAAAAACTTTTTCCCTTCTCCTTATCTGCCTGCTCGCACAATCGGAGAATGCTCCGGTGGGGGCTCTTGGCAACCTCTCAAGCACAACCCAAACTGCTGCACGTCAGCTATAGCCACACCCCTATCACCAGATAAAACTTTCTCCTCCTTTTTCGTCTACGCCTACAATCGCACCAGCCATACACATATGAGGGGCGTGACAGGAGGCGACCATACGTGATCGATATTTGATTCAGTCAAACGCTCTACTCTGAGGATGCAGACTGCAACACTAACGCTCAAACTTCTTTCAAAGAACCAGCTATGCAACTCGCAATGAGCAGTAATGGGGTACACAATGATTAATATGGTAAGACCTGCAGTAGATCACAACTACAATGGAGATTCAGATGGAACACCCACAGCACT
>NW_023417098.1:55579-56924 GCF_002922805.2 Oryzias melastigma | reverse complement strand
CTGAGGTAAGCGGGCCTGTCGCCGCAGGATGACAAGCAGGAGTCGACGTTACACCTACTGCGGGAGGAGAAGCAGCCACTGCTGCAGGCGGGACACCAAGAGGAGAAGAGGGGGGAGCAGTCATGGAGACACCTGAAGCGGGAGGAGAGGCAGCAGACTTTGAACCCGACACCCCGATTGAGACCGCAGATGGAAGCCCGGAGTTGTTTCATCCGACGGGGATGTCGATTATGTTCGGACGGCGGCGGGTGTCGGGGCGTCTACTCACTGCGTCTCAGGAGCTGCCGGCGTTTGCCAGAAGATGACGGGCGGCCTTCTCTCCTAGTACGCGAGGCAGCGACAGGCTGAGGATTTTCACCGCTGAGTGGAGGAGCGGCTGCCAGGACGTCCTCAGATGATGGAGCGGACAGAACTTCAAAGTGGTTGGAGCGAGGGAGGCCATCCCGGTCCGAGGCTTTCTTCCTGCGGCACACCACTTCGGTCCACAGTTGTTTGGGTGTGGGGCTCGAGGAAGGCCACGGTGACGTGTCGGGGTCCCACAGCACCGTGTCCTGCACGGCCGCTTTGAGCGATGCAATATGCATCGACTGTTGATGTGCCAGGTCCAGAAGAGAATTAAGAAGATCACTCTTCGACCTCAGCTCATGAGAGAGTCTCTGCATGTCTTTTTTTATGGAAGCCCAAACTGTTCTTAATTAAATAAATAAATACAACATTATTTAATCAAGCAACACTCCAATCAAAGTCTTTTCAATAAATAATTGACCATTTTATTTTGAAATACATTTCATTAAAATTTAAATGGACCATTTTATTATGAAATATATTTCATTTTTACTTTAAAACATAATTTTTATGTTAAAAACATTTCATAGTAAAAATATATATCATAATATTTTTTTTTTTCATGTTGGATATTATTATAATCATGTGGGGTTTTTTTTTTAGAAACTTTTATTTCAAAATTACTGTTTTCCAAAGTGTCCTTTTTATTTCACAATGTTGTTTTTCAGAACGACGTATTTATTTCATGATGAGCTTCCTTCAGCGAACGTGATGGTGCAGTACACACTCCTCAACAATAGGTGGGAGTATGCAACTCAGCACGTCAGGTTGCAACCCAGTCTCCTCCAAAAACGTTCAGTACCCACGTTTGTCCACAGGGAAAAACGTAGCAGTTTCACAAAAAACTGGTCGAAATTGTGAAATTGCTACGTCTCATTCTCTCATTCATTTCTACGGAGGTGCGCCGGGTCACGTGACTAATCACGTGACTCTTGAGTTTCTGCCTGTTGCTAGTAAAAACACGGTGGGATATTCACTCTTTTTTGGTGGAAAATCCCTC
>NW_023417098.1:31247-37196 GCF_002922805.2 Oryzias melastigma | reverse complement strand
TCTTCTCCCTTAAATCCACTGAAAGCTCTTTAGTCTGTCCATGTTAGAGGGTTTGGAGTCTGACTGAGAGGATTCTAAAGACAGGTGTCTGTTCTACAGGTGATCAGTTCTAACAGGTTCAGGTGACAGGTTGATGAGGAGAGTCTAACTGGTCTGTGTGCAGCTGGAACAACTATTTGATATGATTTTTTTGGAGTCTTTGTTTCCCATCTTGCAGCACAAACCTTTGAAACTTATTCATCAAGATGGAAACTTATGTTCCCTGTCCTGGAACCTCAGCATCTTAAAATCTCATCCCTCTATGATCACGTTTCACATGGCCTGATCCCTCCAGCCCCTTGAAACTTCCAGTTCCTTTAGGGGCAGCTGATATGTGTTTCTCTGTTCAGATGACATGCTTGCAAATTGAACATCTCCCAGGTGATGTTAAGTGTTCCTAAACTGCATGTTGTAATACCAGTTTAGCATAACACCCTGCCAATTACCTGCCTAATCTGCACACAGGCTGCAGAGGCAGGTGGTGCGGGCGTGAAGGTGCAGCTGGTCAGCAGGTCGGTGCGGGTGAGCTCATGTTGCAGCAGCTCGGGATGTTCATGTGTTTGTGAACAACCCAACACCCCAATCTCTGCAGCTCCATGCAGCAAACGTGCAGATGCCGGGCTTCGTCACCACACTGTGCGAGGTGTCAGCTGACGTCGGCTCACTGAGCTCCTCTGTGGTAATTATAGCTTCATGAATGTGCTGGAGCTAACGCTGCATAAGTGGAGCAGGCAGGCTGCTTCCCTTCTCACTTTCCTTTATGCAAAATTTTATTGCTGTAAATCGTAAACACACACATCATCCACAAAAAAACTTTCAGAATAAAGTTTGTTTAATCAAGCACACCTGACTCTAGTTAACCGACTGAAAATGTTTGCCAACGATCAATGTAAACGGAGGATTAAAACCAGCATATGAGACTCTATAAGACAGGGGGCAAACTTTTTGATTTGTGGGTCACTAAGGGTTCTAACGTGGAATTTGGACAAAGACATGCTTTGATTTAAAAAGTAATACATCATGAAACAGCTCATTTGGGCGTTTTTATTAATTTTTTTAATTTTAGAGTCAACTGCACCAATGAGATGATGTCCCTCAGAGAAAAACACAAACTTAAAGAAATGCTGCATTCATGTGCTGTTGGAATGATCAGAAAAATGCCTGTCCGACTCAGAAATTACACTTGAATTTCATAAAACCAATAAAACCCAGTGGCAGCAGATCCGGACACAGACGGTCGGAAGTTCCAGCGGCGTAAGACGCGGACACCGGCGGTCGGAGGCTCCAGCGGCGGCAGACCCGAACACCGACGGTCGGAGGCTCCAGCGGCGGCAGCGGCGGCAGACGCGGACACCAACGGTGGGAGGCTCCAGCGGCGGCAGAGCGGACCCGGACACTGACGGTTGGAGGGTCCAGAGGCGGCAGACGCGGACACCAACGGTCGGAGGCTCCAGCGGCGGCAGAGCGGAGACGCGGACTCCGACGGTTGGAGGCTCCAGCAGCGGCAGATGCGGACACCGACGGTCGGAGGCTCCAGCGGCGGCAGAGCGGACCCGGACACTGACGGTTGGAGGCTCCAGCGGCGGCAGACGCGGACACCGACGGTCGGAGGCTCCAGCGGCAGAGCAGACGCAGACGCGGACACCGACGGTCGGAGGCTCCAGCGGCAGAGCAGACGCAGACGCGGACACCGACGGTCGGAGGCTCCAGCGGCGGCAGACGCAGACGCGGACACCGACGGTCAGAGGCTCCAGCGGCAGCAGATGCAGACGCGGACACCAACGTTCGGAGGCTCCAGCAGCGGCAGACGCAGACGCGGACACCGACGGTCGGAGGCTCCAGCGGCAGCAGACGCAGACGCGGACACCGAAGGTCGGCGGCTCCAGCGGTGGCAGAGCGGACGCGGACACTGACGGTGGGAGGCTCCAGCGGCGGCAGAGCGGACACGGACACTGACGGTCGGAGGCTCCAGCGGCGGCAGACCCGGACACCGACGGTCGGAGGCTCCAGCGGCGGCAGACCCGGACACCGACGGTCGGAGGCTCCAGCGGCAGCAGACGCGGACACCGGCTAACAGCCACAAGCTTCAACAGCAAACACCAGGCTCGAACTTCACCAGCAGATTCAAACAAAATGCCACCCAAAGCGTCAAAGGCAGAAGGGAGAAGGGAGGAAAAGTATGTGTCCATGACTCGGGTAAATGAGTTGCTACACCAACAGAAAGAACTGTTCACTGCACTGTTACAGCAACAACAGGAAAGCTTCAAAGGTTTTCTCAAGGTGATAATGGACGCAACAAATACCAGACTAGACACGTTAACAAGGGAAATGCAGGAAATAAAAACAAGCTTGGAATATACTCGGAAAGATGTGGATGAAATTAAAAATAAAATTTGAAACAAACTGATCAATGTAACACACTCCAGTTAGATGTTTATAGAATGTGCGATAGCCTGCTAACTGTCACTGACAAAATGGACTACTTGGAGGGTNGAATTATGCACGCACAAATCCAAGTGAGTCTAATTTCTCTCCATACATTAAGCACTTGTTGGTACATAGCGGTCTTGAGCAGCGCAGAGATCCAGCAGGACGTGACCCCGGTCAAAACAGCGACATGCTATATTGAATAATGTAAATGGAAAGGTCTAAAAAACCTAGGTGCACAATAGAAATGAAATGGATGAGTTTAGTAAAACAAACGGAGGAGTTAGCACCATCTCGTGGCAGAAATAAGGTACTACAATTTGCTGAAGTGACAAGAAAAGTGCTTCAAATGAAATTGATCATTATTATTATCGTCATCATCTGGTGATGGTGGTGGTGGGGGGGTTGTTGTTGATGTTGATGGTGGTGGAGGAAAACATAAAAACCCCCAAAAAAGTGGGGTCAAAAGTCCACCAAACTCTTCGGAGGTTTTAGGGGGTGTTTCTGGCTCCCCCAAGTGGCCACGGAAAGAACTGAACACAGGAAGGACCCCTATTGGTCGAGGGAGGGAATGACGAGGACAAATGGCGACCCCCGGTGGAAGCGGAGAGAAAGACACATTTTAGGGGGTGTTTCTGGCGCCCCCAAGTGGCCACAGAAAGAACGGAACACGGGAAGGACCCCTATTGGCCGAGGGAGGAACTGTCGAGGACAAATGGCGACCCCCGGTGGAAGCGGAGAGAAAGACACATTTTAGGGGTGTTTCTGGCGCCCCCACGTGGCCACGGGTGATAGAGGGTGTCTGAAACATACAGAAATTTTTTTGAAAAAAAGAGTCCTTTTCGCCTGTCAGGGACTAGACCTGGTTAGGGAAACGGTTTTTAAATTGACCCCCCTTTAACAAACTCACGCAGACACTTTTGTTTTATGTCCTTGGATAGCACAAGGGTTAAGGCAGCTCTGGTTGTTTATAAGTCTCTCCATGGCCTATCACCCAAGTACATTTCTGATATGCTCATTTCTTATAACCATCCCGAAATCTGCAAAGCTCAGGCAGAGCAGTGTTAATTTTGACAGAGAATTTTTATTTAGTTTTAGTCATAGTCTTTTGACTAAAATGGGATTTAGTTTTTCAATTTAGTCATGTTGATTCTATTAATTTTAGTCAAATTTTAGTCGACTAACTACCGTAGATATTTAGTAGACAAAAATTTAGAATAAAGATAAAGCATTTCAATGAAATTTATTAAGTATAATCATATGAATAACACGCAAAGATTTTACTAATTTGTAAAAAAAAAATTACTTCACTTTTCTTTCCAAACTTGTCATTTCTGCAGATTCAGCTTCAACAACTTAAAACACATAAAAAATACATTTAATTATATAATTATAATTCCATCCCATTTCCAATCAGAACTTCCACTTCTGGCAAGGAGTGAAGTTACGTCCGCCATCTTGTCTGCAGCAGAGACAAACGCTTGAACAATTGATTGATTGACGGTCGGAAGTTCCAGCGGCGGCAGATGCAGACGCGGACACCGACAGTCGGAGGGTTCAGCGGCAGCAGACCCAGACTCCGGCGGTCGGAGGCCCCAGCGGCGGCAGACCCGGACACCGATGGTCAGAGGTTCCAGAGGCGGTAGACGTGGACAGCGATGGTCGGAGGCTTCAGTGGCGGCAGACGCAGACACCGGCGGTCGGAGGCTCCAGCGGCGGCAGACGCGGACGTGGACACCGGCGGTCGGAGGCTCCAGCGGCAGCCGACGTGGACACCGGCGGTCGGAGGCTCACGAGTAGCTACTTGACCCAGACTTCACCAAAAGCTAACAGCCACAAGCTTCAACAGCAAACACCAGGCTCGAACTTCACCAGCAGNAAATTGAAATTGAATTGAATCGAGAGACGGAGGCTCCAGCGGCGGCGGACGGGGACACCGGCGGTCGGAGGCTCACGAGTAGCTACTTGACCCAGACTTCACCAAAAGCTAACAACCACAAGCTTCAACAGCAAACACCAGGCTCGAACTTCACCAGCAGATACAAACAAAATGCCACCCAAAGCGTCAAAGGCAGAAGCGAGAATGGAGGAAGAGTATGTGTCCATGACTCAGGTAAATGAGTTGCTACACCAACAGAAAGAACTATTCACTGCACTGTTACAGCAACAACAGGAAAGCTTCAAAGGTTTTGTCAAGGTGATAATGGACGCAACAAATACCAGACTAGACACGTTAACAAGGGAAATGCAGGAAATAAAAACAAGCTTGGAATATACTCAGAAAGATGTGGATGAAATTAAAAATAAAATTGTGAAACAAACTGATCAATGTAACACACTCCAGTCAGATGTTTATAGAATGTGTGATAGCCTGCTAACTGTCACTGACAAAATGGACTACTTGGAGAGACAATCTAGAAGAAACAATCTAGTGATGGATGGAATTGAGGAATCACCACAGGAATCCTGGGCCACAACAGAAGAGAAAGTGAAGCAGATTATCAGGGAAAAAATGCACTTACAGCAAAATATAGAAATTGAAAGAGCACATACAACTGGAAAGCCTGGAGGAGGAAGACCAAGATCCATCGTAGTGAGATTTCTCCGATATAAAGACAGGGACTCAATCTTGCAACAGGCAAAGTCCCTCAAAGGTACAAAGATTTATATAAACGAAGACTACACAGAATCAGTAAGACGAAAAAGGGAAGAACTGATGCCAGAATTAAAAGCAGCAAGGCAGAGAGGAGATATTGCCTACTTAAGACATGACAAGCTGATCATCCATCCTCGTGCTAGCACACCAAAATCCTAAATTTTACAACTTTGACTGAGACATGGACCTGACATCATGGTATCAGATACTTCACTCAGACCAGCCGAATACAGCTATTTGTTAGATAAGATTGCACAATATGATAAATTAGAATTTCCAGCTTCCCAGGACAATGAAGGTGTGAAAGAGGGCGACATTGATCCTGAAATAAATTTTTTTTATAATGATAATCACAACTGTCAGTACTATACAGAGGAACAATTCAATAGTGCAAAGATGAATACTAACAAATTCTCCATTATTCATTTTAATAGCAGAAGTTTGTATGCCAATTTCCATAAAATCAAGGACTACTTGAAGCAGTTTTCACAAACCTTCAGTATAATCACAGTCTCAGAAACATGGTTTAACAATGACAGGGGAGTGGACTTTGACATTGAAGGCTATGAAGTCATTTATAAAAGTAGAGAAATAAAAAATGGAGGTGGTGTCGCTCTGTATGTGAATTATAAGTTGATAGAACATTTATCTGTTGTGGTGAGCAATGTGTTTGAATGTATTGCAATTGAGATCAAAATGGAGAAAAAGAAAAATATAACAGTAGGTTGGTTATACAGGGCACCAGGTTCTGACATGAATACTTTTAATGCTTGGATAGAAGAAAATTTTACCAACATGAGTCAAAAAACTATGTTTCTGTGTGGAGA
>NW_023417098.1:4370-30609 GCF_002922805.2 Oryzias melastigma | reverse complement strand
TTTTAGAGCAAACAGATCAACATCACTGGCTTTAATGGAATTAACAGAGGAAATAACTAATATCACAGAACAGAACAAATATGCAATTAGGAGTTTTCATAGATTTAAAAAAAAGCATTTGATACAATTAATCATGACATTCTAATTCACAAAATGGATAAACTGGGAGTGCGAGGACCAGCTTTAGACTGGGTGAAAAGCTATTTACGAGACAGGAAACAATTTGTGAAAATGGGAGACCATAACTCAACAGTTCTGGACATTGTGTGTGGTGTCCCTCAAGGCTCAGTGCTTGGGCCGGTTTTATTTAACCTTTATATCAATGATATAGTCAAAACATTAGACGAAATGAAATTCATATTATTTGCAGATGATACAAACATCCTTTTTTCTGACACAGATATCCAGGAACTCCTCGCTAAAGTGACCAGAGGAATGTATAATCTAAAGGACTGGTTTGATAGAAACAAGCTATCACTTAATTTGGACAAAACTAAAATCATGTTTTTCGGTAAAAACAATACAAAAGAGCAAATTAAAATAAGAATAGCAGGAGTAACATTAGAAACAGTGAATCATATCAAATTCTTGGGCGTGACAATAGACGACAAGATTTCCTGGAAGCAGCATATTAGTTCTTTACAAACAAAAATAACAAGAAGTATTTCAGTCATGGCCAAAGTGAAACATATTCTTAACCTCAGATCACGCCAGATACTATATAATTCTCTGGTGTTGCCGTACTTAACCTACTGTTCAGAAATTTGGGGAAGTACATACAAAACCTCTTTAAAACCACTGTGTTTGTTACAAAAAAGAGCAGTAAGAATAATTCATAATGTAAGTTATCGCCATCACACTAATCAATTATTTCTTCAGTCAAAGATACTAAAACTTTTTGATTTAATAGAGCATAGAATACTTCAGCTGATGTACAAAGCAAGACATAATTTACTCCCAGTACATCTACAATCAATGTTTTCTGACAGATTGGGTGGTTATAGTTTAAGAAAAGAAAATAATTTCAGAGTACAAAAAGCACGCACAACAAAAAAGATCTTTTGTATAACAATAAATGGAGTGAAGCTATGGAACAGTCTGAATGATGAGCTACGAATGAGCAACAGCATAAACCACTTCAAACAAAAACATAGAATATTAGTCTTCAGTAAATATAGCAAGGAAGAAGGATGACAAATCTAATTTAGTGATACAGGTGTTGACTGTGAAGTACATTCATATAAATTAATGTTTTGATTGTATTATTGGTGAGGTTGACAGAGGCTGGGTGTTGAGGTCCCAGGGGAAATATTTATCGGAAGGGAAAGCATGTGAATGGTAAAGCTGGTATATTTGTATATATGTACTTGTTTTTGTATAGATCTTGTGTGTATTCGATTATATGGACAGATGTCTGATGGTACTTAATTTCTGCTTCTGAAATAGTTTATATTAAAGATTAAAATGAAGATATATTTTTAGGGGGTAGGATTAAAAAAAGTTTTTAAACTTCTTCCTACTCCATTTCGAACTACACAATTGAGGTGTAATATCTTTTATTTATAATTTATATAAAATTTTGTTTTCTTGTTTTGTTTTGTTTTTTAGCATGTAATCTGTATGTTCGAAATAAAGGACTAAAGGACACTAGAGAAAAACTACGTCTTACACAATCATATTACTGTTGTGGTGTATTTTTAATGTGTATATAAAGACTACAGTAACTTAAGACTAAATAACTCTTATTGAATAAGATATCTTAGGACCACAGAAATACCATGATCAAACGAGTGGATGTTCAGTTCGTACTAAACTCGTACCACGGGAAAATACGTTTTCACTGTCTAAAAGTCACTTCCACCGCTTTACAGATTGTGTGTAAAACACCAAGTACTCACCTGTAAAGATTCATGATGTAAATAATCCACCGCGGTGCTGCTTTGCTGGAGAGTTGAAGCGGTTAGCCGTTAGCATTGAGGAGCCGCAGACGGCAGAGCTGTGGGCGTGAACTAAAACAAATCGGAGGAAAAGCAGGTGAACTCGGTCCCGCCCCTTTTCCCCATATTTGGAACGTCCGTGTGAGGCGGAGTTAACTCCAGCCAATATGGCTGCGGCCATGAGCTGAATATTCAGGCTTCATTTGGGGGACTGTGGAAGTCAATGGGTGACGTCAGAGATGATGCGTCTAATTATATATTAAGTCTATGGTTCCACCTTATAAATATAAAGAAAGAGTCAGGTAAGTCACGTGACCGGCAGGATTGGACACTGACTTCCTGTAAACAAAACAAAACAAAAGAGCTACAGGTGACGGTATGCTTGACTATATGTAAATGTAAGTGTGTGGATTACAAGTCGGCAGTAGCGGCTTTAGGCACGGGCAATACGGGCAGCTGCCCGGGGCGCCGATTCAANGAACAGATGAGAGCTCCTCCCTCCTGATTCAGAGGGGAACAGTGGAGAGCAGCTGAAAGGAGGGAGTGGAAATGGGAAAAGTTCTCTGTACATTTCTCCTTTCTAAGAACAGAGAGACACGACTCCATGAACAGCAGAAGATAAAGAGTTTGAAAACATGTCCAAAGCTGGCCCAGATCTGAATTCTTCCCCCACCCCTCCGATTGTAGGGGTATTTGGAGCTGT
Organism: Oryzias melastigma; assembly: GCF_002922805.2. Lineage (NCBI taxonomy): Eukaryota > Metazoa > Chordata > Actinopteri > Beloniformes > Adrianichthyidae > Oryzias > Oryzias melastigma. The sequence goes on along the minus strand of NW_023417098.1, from coordinate 27,969 downwards.
AGTGGTGTCCAAACTTGTTTTTTAGGGGTAGCTGTAGTGACTTCAGACTGTGTATCCCTCCTCCAGTAGGGTGTTCTGTGTTGTGCTGTCCCACAGAGGAAAAATGCATTTCTTCATGTGGGTGTGCTCTAAGCACAAAAGTTTACCTTTAAATGTAAATCAAGACTTTTTGTTATAAGACAACCTTTTTAAAGTCATAAAACTGATGTTTTTGTGTATTAACCGAGCGCTGGCGGCCATGTGCTAATGCAGATGACCAACGAATATTGATGACGTCATCGGGTGTTAATAACATCTGAATTGGAAGACAAGTTTAGCCCTTCGTTTGGAGGGCTAAACGTGGGGGTAGGGAGAAGCTGGAGGGGTAGAGGAAGAATTGGGATTTGGCCTAAGAAGAGAAATGTTTCAATAATGAAGAACTCAACCAAACTGCAGCTGATGGAGCTGAAGGAGGTCGTCGTATTTCACATATCTGCTGTCTTTACATGAGATTTTTTTCAGAACAGAAGAAGGAGTAGTTTTCCTCTTCTTTATCTTAATTATTTATTTTTAGGAATTTGATTTTTTAATTCTAAGCAATAAATCAGACGTTCAAACTCTTCCTCAGTACTCGAGTACTTTTGTTCAGCAGGTAGTTTTCTCCACTGACTTGAAGCTTCATGTGGATGACTTCTTCTTTTCTCCTCTTTTCAGTCAGAAAAAGTCTTTCTTTGGCTCCATGCAGTCTGATCAGCTCTGATTTGGGCTTCAGTTGATGTTTGTGATCATGAACTCTGGATTCTTCTTAGAAGGAGACGTTCTTCCTCTTTAGCAGAGAGCAGAACGTTGATCTGATCTGTTGGAACTGACTCCATCCTGAAGCTTCACTGCTGAGTTGCTGTCAGAAAGCTGTCCAGCAGGGGGCAGCACTCCTTTATTCCTGCATCTTCTACAGAATCTGCAGCCGTTCAAACACAACCTGTTACTGAGGAACATTCTCACATCTGTAGACATTATTGTTGAACAAAGTTCTGATTCTGAGACAGTAGATCAGAGTTCTGTCATAGAAACCAGATTTAAACTCAGTTTGTGGTTTCAGAACACTTAAACTCACTGTTTCCATGGTAACAAACTATTTGTTTTTTTACCTGTTGATTCTTCCCAAGTTTTCAGACTCACTGTTTCAATTCTCTGTTCCCATAGTTCATGTTGAAGCAGCTAAACAGAGGAAGTCTCTGAGGATGTGGTGGTGACGGTTGCTGCCATGTTGTGTTGTTGTTGGTCCTTAACAGTCAGAGAAACACACAACATTTACAGACACACACTCACGTATGCACACAACATGAAAGGAGGTTTGATCAACCAGACAGCAGATGTGTGACATGGTGAGAGCTCAGCTGCAGTTTGATGAAGAACTTAAGAATTTACTTTACCTGAGATTTTATTCATTCTTCTGTTATTTTTCTACCTTCAGTTTTTCACAAGTTTTCTAACTTTATTAATAAAAAAAAGAACACACAGTCATGTCAGTTCCTGTATAGCAGAGACTCTCTAAGGGTCTGATTACAGGGAGGAGCTAACAAACACATCCATACATCCAGGGGGCGGAGCTCTGTTCAGGTGTCCTTGAACCAGGAAAAGAGGAAGTTTAGTGTTTTTCTCCATGTTAGAGCAGGAAGAGACGAGGCTCCAACTTTCTTCTTCTTCATGGTGAGTCTTTGTGTTTTCTGTCGTCTTCTCCTTCATGATGAAGGCAGTGATGTTTCTGTGTGATCTCATCTGTGAGGAAGAGGAGCAGCAGAGGAAGAACTCAGACTGAACTGGTTCTTCATTAAAAAACAAGAGTTCTTCCAGAAACCAGCAGGTAAAGCTCACTGCAAGTCGTCTGAGAGAGGAATGAGGAGACTAGAGGGGGGGTTGAGCTTTTATTCTGAAACTACAAACACAGGTGACATAAGCATCAGAAGGGTGGGCCTGAGATTAACAGATTAAGTTAATTATTTTTTTATTTCTTTATTAGCAGTTTCAAGGACAATACAATTAAAGACCAATCCCAACAACAGACACTCGAGGGATGTGATTGGCTGAGACTCAGGACAGCTAGGAGACCAGCGGTTGCAGCATGTGGAAAAGAATCTTCAGTAACGATTGACAAATGAAGTACGGGGCACTTCAAAAAAGGCCAGAGAAAGAAGACCACAGATATGTGGGCAAAAGCTGGCGGGAGACGAGCCATTATTGGGGTTTATGTGCCATATTTCTGAGATAAATGTTCCCACAGATATTTGGACATTACTCACTACTAATCTTCTCCAAAGTAGGAAAGCCCACTACACCCATTGTCTGAAAATAATCTGGGGGGAGGACAGACGAGGAGTCCGGACAGCTGTGCTCCGTGCAGGTGAGCTCATTTCCCGCATGGCTATGATACTTTTTTAATCTGGATTTAACAGGAATCATTTTGATGGTTATATAACTTGCAGCCCAACATATTATGGGTCAAATGGAGGTTTTAGAAACGAACCAACAACTTTAGTGCTGCACTTCTCCGCTCTCGTCTGTGACAACGTAACACAAACGCTCCGTAATTTAGTTCAGTAAAGTTAGAAAGATATTCACAGATTCAGACTTCCAGACTCTGATAAACATTCAAATATGACAGCAAGTATCTCAGTCGTCTTATATCAACACAGAGAGTCACCTACACATCCATTTCAAAAGAAAAAAGATTGTATTTTCGCGTTTAATGATAAGTGTTCTCTTCCAGCTGCAGATGGAGAGACGGCTGCTAAGGGACCATCTACAAAGTACAAGCTACCAGAGAAGACCATTCTGTAAAAATCAATAATCTCTCAAAAACAAATACATTTCGGCTTTTATGTGAACTAGTGATGGAGATTTGTCGCCATATTCATGCTACAATAAAGATTTCGGGAAAAAAAGCAATTATTTATTTTATTTTATTATTTTTGATTTAATCAATTTTTAATAAATATATAAAACATGAAAAATATGCTCAATAGCTCTTTGAATATTGAGGCTACAATCACCAAACTATGGCAGACGTTTACTCTTTTTATGTTCTAGAATTTTTAAAAATCGAAATATGGATCAAAAATGGTCTAAAATGCTTAATAGCTCTAAAGATGTTGAAGCTACAGTCACCAAACTTTCTGTACTATCTAATGATGAGTTTACTGTCCTACTACAACAAAGATTATAGTAGAAATTGTCTTACTTTATTTTCCAGAATTTTTCTAAATCAAAATATGGATCATATTTGGTCTAAAATGCTTAATAGCTCTAAAGATGTTGAAGCTACAGTCACCAAACTTTCAATATCTTCAGACATATTGAGCATTTTAGACCAAATGTGATCCATATTTCCATTGTAAAAAATTCTAGAAAATAAAGAAAGTAAAAGAAAAATTCATTTTAGAAAATTTCTGCCATAATCTTTGTTGTAGTAGGACAATAAACTCATCATTAGTCAGTACAGAAAGTTTGTTGACTGTAGCTTTAATATCTTTAGAGCTATTAAGCATTTTAGAAAAAATATGATCCATATTCATGCAAAAAAATCTGGAAAATGTACAAAGTAAATTTATTCCATAATCTTTGCTGTAGTAACACAGTCAACTCATCATTAGTCAATACAGAAAGTTTGGTGACTGTAGCTCCAATATTCCCAGAGGTATTGAGCATCTTTATCATGTTTTATATATCTTCTAAGGATTGATTAAAACAAAATAATAAAATAAATAAAGAAGGACTTTCCCCCAAAATCGTTATTGTAGCATGAACATGGCAACGAATCTCCATCACTAGTTCACATAAAAGCCGACATTTATTTGTTTTTGAGAGATTATTGATTTATACAGAATGTCTTTTCTGGAAGCTTGTACTTTGTAGATGGTCCCTTAGCAGCGTCTCTCCATCTGCAGCTGGAAGAGAACACTTCTTATTGAACGGAAAAAAACAATCTTTTTTTTTTCTTTTTAACTGTATTTGTAGGTCACTCTCTGTGATACAAAACGATTGAGATCCTTGCTGTCATATTTGAACCTTTGTCTGAAGAGCTATTGAACCCGGAAGTGGAAAACTGTAAATATCTTTCTAACTTTACTGAACTCTATAATTTCCGTAAAGTGTTTTAAATCACTCCGTTGAAGCCTAAATAATGAGAAAAAACCAAAGACGGCTGCTCTACAAGATGCAAAACATTAGCTTTAATGTTTAGCTTTAATGCTTTAAGGCTTTAAGGCGTTAATTTTCTTTGGTTAATCGCGTGTGTTGGTGTTCAAAGATCTACTTATTTTGCTTATTTTTGCCTAACTACTACATAATGTCACACTGGTTGTTCCAGTCATGTTGAAACAGCAGCTCCTCCCAGTTCAGTGATGCATTTTACAGGAGAAATGGATTGTGGGATGATTTTTCTGTATGGAAGCATATTGCTACAATGACAGAAAAATGAATTTGTTTATATCCCGTTGTAGCATGATTCTAACTTATCACGCTGTAACCTCTTTGTAGATGATGCACAAGAACAGGTAAAGAAAAGGCAGGGAAAGAGAAAGATGGACAGGAAGGAAGAGGTTGAGGAGAGTTCCACTTTAGACACAGAAGAAACACCAGCAGCAGCAGAAAGAAGTGAAAGTTCAGTGGATGTTGAAGGTGCTCAGGAGGAAGAGACTGACAACAGATATTACAAACCAGAACGTTAAACATTTTCATTACAAAAAGCTCAATGTCAAAGCTCAACATGACATGAATAAACTCAGACCTCCATGGACAGACACACTGTATCATGAGTTTCTGAAAGAGAACCCATGTTGCTCACTTTCATTGAAATACCAGCATGTGAAAAAAGGACACAGAACAAAAAGAAATGTCCTTATTTCAGCGCAAATGCAAGATGCACTTTTGATGGATGTACAGCTGTGTACCATTTCTCTAAGAGGAAAAAGCCAAAATCAACAGATCAAAAATTAGTTTTAAAGTTATTGGCGTTGGTGTGGTTGCACACAGAAAAAATCAAAGGAGATTTCGACCAGCGAAGTTCCTGCTACGAGGAAAAATAGCAAAAGCTGTAACCAAAGGTGTCAGTAATTTCCATTACGCCATCCTGAAAAATACTCTGATGGATGAATTAAGAGCTGGCAGCATAACTCGCAGCATGACCAAGGATGTTCTAAAGAAAATATCCTCCAAGTTGAAGAAGAGTTCAAGGCTTCACAACGATGTAATGCTGGAACTAACGCTCACTCAAAAAGTAATCGGCAGCAATCATGCATCATTTAAAGGTTACCTTCAGCACCTACAAATGGATCCATTTGCTCTACATTTGTACACAGAGGCTGGACTTAACATTGTGACTGAGCACTTAAAAAACATCAGCTGTCACTCTCTATCTTGATGCTACAGGAAGTGTCGTCCAGAAAACACCAGATCAAAACAAGAAAGTACTGTATTATGCTGTAGTTTTACCTGGCATGGGAAAGGACAGCCTTCCCCTACCTGTCACAGAACTTGTGTCAAACAGCCACTCAGTTCCTGCCATATCACACTGGCTAATGGAGTTTAAAAGAAAAAAAAAACTAAAAAGCAAAAAGCACAAGTTGAGACAGATCATAGCTGGGCTTTGATTAACTCTGTACTAATTTAATTCAACAAGGAAAATGTGTCTGTCTACCTTGTCAGAGCATACGAAATCGTAACGGGACAAACCAAAGACATTGCAACCTTTACAGTGCTTCATCTTTGCTCTGCACACTTTTTGAAGGCTGACAAACTCATAAAGGAATATGCCTTGTACACCTTTGCCTACCTCCTAAACTGCACCACCATGAAGAAGGCTGTGGAGGTTTTTATCACATGTGTAGTTTTTGATTCAGAGGAGGACAAAAGAGTGATGAACCAGAGCAAAGCCAATCTCGATGTGTGTGTTTCTGAAAACAAAGGCCTTAAGGTGAAGAATGTGACCAAATGATGGAGGCTGAGGTGATCTTCATGGACAAAACTACAAACACCATTATTTAAAAGTCACATTTCACAAAAGTTTTTCCAACTCCAAAGAGAGGAAGCAGAATATGACATCCTTTCTCATGATGTTGTTGGACCAAAAAAAAGAAACCCATCCCACTGTCCTGGTGTTATCCATGTGCTACTCAAGAAGAATATGGGGATCTATTCTTTATGGATTGGTTTGCTTCTTGGGGATGTCTCACGGCACATGAAAACAGAAATAAAAAAAGTGACAAAAAGCCTAAAACAAGAGACACAAACTGTCATGTCGAGCTGTGGTTCAGTTATTGAAGCATTCCATCCTGCAAAAGAAGAGATACTTGCGATCAGCAGAGTTTGTGTCCAACATGTATGCCTCAATACAGGGAAGATATATTGAGCATGTCATGCAACAAAATCCTGTATTGTTTCAATTGTAGGTGAACTTCAGCCACTATAGAGCAATTCTATCATTTGTGCTGGTCAACAGTAATCACTGGAATTTGCTGGTTTGGACATTTTTATGTTCATCTTGAAGTATTGTCTTTAAAGCTTATAATCTCCCAATGAGTAAAAATACTGACAGTGGCATGAGCCATGTAGCACCTTGACTATGAAATAACCACAGAGATGAGTGGAAGCACAGTAAAAAAGATGAAGAAAAGCACAGAGACAGACAGGCAGAAAGACTGACACACAGTCCTGATCAGGAGCCTTGCTGCTGCTTCACTTAAGTCTGTGATGAACAAAACACGTGCACAATGTGTGCCATCTTCAAACCAAACAGAATAAAATTGTTTCATTTAAACAGATACAGTGTGATGACTGCAACAGGTGGTTCCATTGCTCCTGTCTGTCCATGGCGAGTGAGGAGATAGAGGATGACGAGGACGAGACATGGAAATGTCTCTTATGCCAAAAAAGCAAATGAGGGTCATGTTTATGTTATTTCTTTGTCTTTGTGGAAGAATAAAATCACGTTATAGCAGCCCCACAAGTGTTGCATCATGCTACTTCACTTCAGTGTTTAGGGGGAGAATTTAGGGGGTTTGGCTGATGCAGCAGCAGCAGGACATGCAGTCATTTCCAAACAGATCCAGACAGAACTGGAGGATAAAACTGCTGGTCTACAGCAGCAACAGAACCTTTAATAAAAGTGTTGATTTGAAGACAGAGCTGTTGTTGCACACTGACGTAGCATGCTATGATGCTAGCCGCTAAAGCTAACACACTGTCCCGTGTGTTGTCTATAAAACAGATCGGTTTAAAGTCGGTCGTTTTCACGGAGCGGACTTTAATACAACGCGGATAAATACAACAACATGAATTCATAGAACAATTATAAAAACTGTATTTTATAAATATAATAACAGCCATGAATCCACTTTGTGTTAACTTTATCTGTAGTTTCTTTGTAGCATTAGAGAGCTGCATCTTTACTGTCAGTAATAACATGACAAATATTCTAAACATTGAAATGTTTTTAATTTCTTTTGGTTATGATTAATATAAATATGAATTTTCTGCAGAAAGAATTAAGAAAAGAGCATTTTCTGTCAATCTGACCCATCTGCCAAATCTGTTCTTGTTTTTCTGCATGTTTTGTGTTTACAGTTAGAAGACAATACAACATGTTCACACTGCTTATTAATTAATTTTCTGCCATTTTGTTTTCTTAAAAAAATTATAGAAAATACTAAATGTTCCCATCAGGTTTCGACAACAGGTGACTGACTGACAGCTCTCCTCTTAGGGTAAATGGGTCTTTTCAGCTGCTAAAGAGAAGAAAAACTCATTTGTCATAGAAATATTCATAGGGAACCAGAGAGCAAAGACTGATTACAGAATTTGGAATGAAAAAAAAAAGAGATTTTTTGTTGGCCCAGTTCTACCTTGTGCCTTTCCCAAATTTGTAAAATCAATCTAACGTCAAGAGAAAGATGCTGTTGGCTCACAATTGTACTCTAAATATAAGCTATCCCAGCATGCACCACGATGCATATATTAACTCTGTAAATTTTACAATGCAGAAACAAAGTTCTTCAATGACAAAGTGAACAAGCGTGAACAGTCTGTGCAGTGACACCCTTTGCAGTATCTACAGCTCTCATCTTTTTTTTGTAAGTGTTGAAAATGTTCTTTTAAATTTTACTTTAGAAATTTCTATTGTTTATAAAAAATCATGAAAAGAAATATTAGGATTTTTTTCAGTTGATTCCAGTAATTCAATTTAATTATTTTCTAAATGTATTCACATTTATATATTTAATTATTGTGATTTCTAATGTTAAAACAAGATAATTTTCCTATTTATGTCATTTTCCTTTATCCAGTCCTGCCTCCGCCGGGATAGGCTCCGTCACCCCCGCGACCCCGAAAGGGAAAAAGCGGACAAGAAGATGAATGAATGAAAACAAATATTATTACCTCAAGTATTTGTCAGAAATTGAGAATAATTTTAACTAAACTGCTATCCAAATGGTTTTTAATATTTATTGATGTAAATCTTTACTGCCTGATTAAATGACGTTGTACAGGTTTAATTTTTTCCTGCTTTTTCTCCATTGTCTCGTGAGTTTTACTTTGTGTTTCTCGTCTTATGTTCCCACTATTGGTCTGTTTCTCTTTTATGATGTATGTTTAAAGAAAGAAAGAAAACAGACGAGTTGGAAGAGGTTGGTCACACTGAACACATAAGATAAAAATGTTTACTATTGTTAATGACATTTGCATTTCTGTTGTTTAAAAACTTGACTGATTATAAAGATCGATGATGTAAATATCAGTTCACCTCTGTGTGGATAAATGGAAGACGTTCATAAAGAGCAAAAGCAGATGGTCAGTTTCACATACGACAGGCGGTAAGCGTTGGAGGATCTTCAGAGAGCATAAACTATTGGTGTGTTCAACAACAAAGCAAAAATATGACTAAATTAGTCACGCCACTTTTCCCCATATATGGAACATCTGAATTGGGTGGAGTTAATATAGTGGTGACTATTAGCTGACAATCTTCAAGTAGTGAAGAGTAGACGTCTGTATCAGATGATCCGTCTAGTTCAGGGGTCTGAAACCTGAGGCTTCAGATCCACATGTGGCTCTTCTAACCCTCAATATTAGCTCTCTGGGGGAGAAAGAAAAGAGATTGGACTTTTAATAGTCAAATAGTTGGCTTTTTTTTTAAACTTAGGTTAGATATGTTTGTAAAGTTCTGGCTGAGGTTTTCATAGAACAGTAAGAAACTATTTGTTAAACCCTTGCTGACATGTGTGAAGTTTGATCTTATTTTATGAGTTTAAAGCACATATCTTATGCTCCACAGCAACGTTTATTTTGATTATACAGAAGGGAGTTGTCATGAAAATATGCTTTAGATACTATTCCTATTGAATGATAAACCAATAAAGGTGTTTTTCTAAAGGTTAACAACAGCAGTAAGTAGGGAAAAGGATGATAGTGGGATGATCCTATGAGACACAGGATGTCTTTTATTTTGAAAGGAAGTAAAAACTCATTTCACATTTAGAAAACAAAAGTCTTCTTCCACCATCTATTTCTGTTTTTTTATGCCCACAGATGAAAAATATATTTTATATATTTTAAAAAGTATCAACAATATGAATGCATCTGAATTTTCAAAAAGGTGAATTAAGACTTAACGGCTCCTATAAGGTTTTGATCTGTGAGAAAAAAGCCCAAATGGCTCTTTTAGGATTAAAGGTTCCAGACCCCTGATCTAGTTATATATTTCTATGGTTCTTTATATTTACATGTTCAACATTAACATCAGCAATCAAAGTCAGACTTAGTGATGTTTTCAAGCAGTTGCAGGTCTTCGAGTTGTTTTGGGACATAAAGATCAAAGGTCAGAGAGAGCAGTTTTCTACTCTAGAAACCAAGAAGAGGAATGTTTCAATATTGAAGAACTCAACCAAGCAGCNAGAAGGTGGTTGAGTTTGGTGAAGTAAACTCTGGTCATTGTGGTCATCCCACATCACGTAAGGGTAGGGTCATCTGAACCCCCAAAAGATAGAACAAGGGTCAGGGTCACCAACAACAGATGTGTAATATTTGTTCTTTTAAAAAAATATCAGCAAAAAAAAATTTAAAAAGTAGTTTTTGTGCCTAATGAAATGTAACTATGCATTTAAAAAAAAATAGAACCTGTAACAGCTGCACATTACCTCTGCACCACTGACTAACTGTCCTAAATCAATCGTTAATTAAGGGTTAATGAGGCGACCCGTCACACGGTGGTGAACGTAGACATTAGATTTTCATGAAAGATTTGTTCATCCATAGATTTCCACATTAAGTTCAAGTGCGGAACATGAGTTTGCTCAGTCCAGTTGTCAGGCTGAATAGCGAGACGTTCCAGCAGTGATTGGAGCAGAGAAGCAGAGATATATAGGAGGACAGACAGGTGCAGGTGATCAACGTGATGAGCTGCAGCAGCTGCCATGACACTTTCAATGCCATCAGACTCTTTGTTTTTGAGTCTTTTTATCTGTTAATTCTTCACAAATGTTCAAACTCACTATTTCAATTCTTTGTTCATTTAATGACCATTGAAGCAGAAAAACAGAAGTCTCTGGTTCTGAGGTTCTGGTCTATGGTGGTGACAGTTGCTTTAACAGTCAGACAGAACATTTTCAAACACACACTCATTTCTACACACAACCTGGAAGGAGATTTGAACAAGCAGACAGCAGATGTGTGACATGGTGAGAGTTCAGCTGCAGTCTTTGTTGTTGACTTTACCTGTGATTTTACTCACATTCTTCTGTTATTTTACTCTCTTCTGTTTTTCACCTACAAAGTCCTGACATGTCCCAAGTTAATTAATAACACAGTGATGTCATTTCCTGTAAAGCGGAGAGACTCTTTCAGGTGTCGGATTACAGGAGGAGGCTAAAACAAACACGCTTAGAGGGGGCGGAGCTCTGTTCAGGTGTTCCTGAATCAGGAAATGAGGAAGCAGATCTGGAGTGTAGCAGTCTGGACTTTCAGCCCTTGATAATAAATAAAACCAAGTCTTTTTCCTGAAATCAGCCTGAAACAAGAAAGAGGTGGAGCTTGAAGAACCGTCTCTGCTGGTCTTCCAGGATTCAGAGAACTGTAGTTACATAAGTTACTTTCGTTTTCCTCCATGACGGAGCAGGAGGAGACCTCGTCTCCAACTTTCTTCTTCTTCATGGTGAGTCTTTGTGTTTTCTGTCGTCTTCTCCTTCATGATGAAGGCAGTGATGTTTCTATGCGATCTCATCTGTGAGGAAGAAGAGCAGCAGAGGAAGAACTCAGACTGAACTTGGTCTTCTGTTCAAAAATAAAAGCTCTTCCAAAAACCAGCAGCTAAAGGTCATTGGAGGTCACCTAAAAGAGAAATGAGATTATGTTAGTGCGGGGGTTGGTATATGTGTGTCCTGGGGGGGGTCAATAAACAGAGGGGAGGGGGGTTAAATAGACGAAGTGTAGCTCTGAACACAGACAGAAGCTCATTGGCTGATTCTCTGTGACATCACATCAATCATGTTCCTCTGTTTGGAGGTTCTTCTAAGTTCTGCTCTCAGCAGCTTCAACAGTGATGCAGAACTCTCTTCAACCAATCACTGAATCCGAGTCCAGAACTGCTGGTTTCTACATCTCAGTCAGAGGAAGAATGAGAGGAAACACAAGAGAAGAGCCCATCAGTGGAGGAGCAGCTGATCTGTTAGTGAAGGAGGATCAGAGCTGATGATGATGAGGGTTTCCTCTGCAGATGAAGGCTGGAAGAAGGTGTGTGTGAGCTGATCCAGTGGATCCAGTCAATCCAGCAGCATGGATCAGTGTGAGGACAGACAGGAGGGAGCCCCTCCCTCTAAAAGCACTCTGTGTGGGGAAGATGAGAGCCAGAGCAAAGCTCAGAGGTGAGATGAACATCTCTAACTGTCCAGGACTCTTCTCCATGTCAGAGCTCAGCACTCACACCAGCAACCACCATTCTTCACAGGAACAAACCTGGACCTGGATCTGGATCTGGATCTGGATCCAGCTGTGTGTCCTTCAGGAGTGACAAATCAAAGGGTATACCTCCTAACTTCAAAGACATGGATTCAGGGGTAGAACAGTAAGTGTTTGTCAAAAACATGTTATAAATGTAACTGAAATAAAGTTATGCAGTGTCACTCAGTTGTTAGAACAATTTTAACAGACTTTTAATAAAATAAATAATCTGATGAACCTCCATAACAAAATAAATTGGTTTTTAATCAAAACAAATGTTTTTCCATCAGGTTCCAACAGAGATCTGGATCCAGTTGTGTGTCCAACAGGAGTGACGACTCAAAGAAGTTTATTCCTCCTGTCTTCAAGTCCATCAGTTCAGCAGTGGAACAGTAAGTGTTTGTCAGAGTTAAAGGAGTCTGGATAATAGTTCAGATGATCAATAGTTTTCAGATGAATGACTTGAGTTCTGGTTCAGTTCTTGATCTCTCTGATCAGACTCTCTTGGATCATCATGTGTGATCAGATCTTTTCAGTTGATCTTCTGAGAGTCTCTGAGATCAGAGATGTTGGAGAAACTTTAAACAGAAATGAATCTTTCAACATTTTCTGATCTGGACAAATGTTTGGATCAGAAAGAAACTGTTTTGTCAAATATGTTAATGATAGTTTTTTTATAATGTTAATCCTGACTGACAATCATCCACTACATCTCTGAGTCCTCTGTTTAGGTCCACAAAAACCAGAGCTAATATTTAATAAACATTAATTAATAAAGTGATTGTCCTCCAATGATGTGATTATAACATGTCCTTAATAGAGGAATTAAAGTAACCCTTGATTCTTTGTGTTCAATTACTAACAATATCTGTACAATATGTGTACAATCTAACAATATCTCTCTGATGTTCTTCATAAATGTGTAGAAACTTTATTAATTCATTCAGGTCAGCTGACCCTCCAGAGGTCATTATTATTACATTAAGATCTGTTTATTTGTTTTAAAGGTCTTCAATAAACTGGTGAAATTAAGAATCAACAATTCATTAACAGCCTTTAAGGATTTAATTGAAGTATCTGGATTTATATTGTAAAAGTTATGTTTTACTTTACTTCGTTTTTTGAGCGTTTGTTGATTTGCTTTTTTGTTGTTGCTTCCGCTTTTCTAGATTAAGGAAAATATTTTTTTCAATTCTTTGATCCACTGAACAAGATTCTGTATCTTTAGATTTTGTAAGAATAAAAGGTCCACTTGGTTTTGTAGTTTATTTAATTCAATAATTTCATCAGTTGACAGATTAGATTTTCTCAAAGATTCTTCATAGTTAGTTCTCTGTTGCTTTCCTCCTTTTACTCTTAGAGAATGTTTTATTTTGAAATTCTCTTCTTTTAAATTTCAACCAATCCCATTGACTCATGAGAAGTTTTAAGCTTTTACTATTAGTTGTTACCGTAAATTTTTTGTGCAGACACAAAGATCATCCTAAAGCGTGTTGTTGGATTTTCATGTTCAACTTCAATTAGATCCTAAATTGGAAACATAAAGCAGTAACACTGTGGTTGATGTGTTTCTGTCTCAAATTATTGTTTTTATCTGATAAATACTGAGAGATCCAATATTGCAAGAATGATCTGCCTTTTATTTGAATCCTCCCAGCACAGACAGAATGGATCTGATGGTTCTGATTCTCCACAGAGTGGACCAGCAGAGCTCAGAGACTCCCAGTGGTCCGTCTGTCCAGCAGCATCAAACACAGCTGGATTCCATCTTTCTGGTCTGTACATGAACAACAACTGCTTTTCCATCATTCTGTCCACAGTCATCTCCATGCTGCACTTTGGAGACCAGTGGATTGTCAGTGTGTCCAACATGGAGCTGATGTTTGGCTCCATGACTTCACTCTGATTGGCTCATTCATCTAGAATTCTGTTGCAGCTGCTGGAGGACAACATTGTCACTTTTGTGAAGAAGGAGCTGAAGAAGATCCAGAAGCTTCTGAGTCAGAGGGAGGATGAGGAGGAGGATGAAGATGAAGAGCAGAGGAGCAGCAGAGAGTCACTGATGAAGATCACAGAGAACTTCCTGAGGAGAATGAAGCAGGAGGAGCTGGCTGATCGACTGCAGAGCAGTAAGAGGATTTCTCTGAAGGTTTCAGCTGCTGATAAATGAAGATTTACTGATGTCTCAACACATGGAACCACATGGATTCAAACCCTCATCATTCAGGCTGCAGAGAGTTTATTTACTCTGTTTGTTGTCTTCATTCAGGATCTGCTGCTGCAGTTTGTCGACATAAAGTCCAATCTGGTCTGAAAAAGAAGTTCCAGTGTGTGTTTGAGGGAATCGCTAAAGCAGGAAACCCAACCCTTCTGAATGAGATCTACACAGAGCTCTACATCACAGAGGGAGGAACTGGAGAGCTGAATGAAGAACATGAGGTCAGACAGATTGAAGCAGCATCCAGGAAAGCAGACAGAGCAGAAACCAGCATCAGACAAGAAGAGCTCTTTCAACTCCCAGCTGGAAGACAAGAACCAATCAGAACCGTCATGACAAAGGGAGTGGCTGGCATCGGGAAAACAGTCTTAACACAGAAGTTCACTCTGGACTGGGCTGAAGGCAAAGCCAACCAGAACATCCACTTCACATTTCCATTCACTTTCAGAGAGCTGAATGTGCTGAAAGAGGAGAAGTTCAGCTTGGTGGAACTTGTTCATCACTTCTTCCCTGAAACCAAAGAAGCAGGAATCTGCAGCTTTGAAGACTTCCAGGTCATCTTCATCTTTGATGGTCTGGATGAGTGTCGACTTCCTCTGGACTTCCACAAGACTCGGATCCTAAATGACCCTAGAAAGTCCACCTCAGTGGGTGATCTGCTGACAAACCTCATCAGGGGGAACCTGCTTCCCTCTGCTCGCCTCTGGATAACCACACGACCTGCAGCAGCCAATCAGATCCCTGCTGAGTGTGTTGACATGGTGACAGAGGTCAGAGGGTTCAATGATCCACAGAAGGAGGAGTACTTCAGGAAGAGATTCAGAGATGAAGAGCAGGCCAGCAGGATCATCTCCCACATCAAGAGATCCCGAAGCCTCCACATCATGTGCCACATCCCAGTCTTCTGCTGGATCACTGCTACAGTTCTGGAGGATCTGCTGAAGAGCAGAGAGGGAGGAGAGCTGCCCAAGAGCCTGACTGAGATGTACATCCACTTCCTGGTGGTTCAGGCCAAAGTCAAGAAGGTCAAGTATGATGGAGGAGCTGAGACAGATCCTCACTGGAGTCCAGAGAGCAGGAAGATGATGGAGTCTCTGGGAAAACTGGCTTTTGAGCAGCTGCAGAAAGGAAACCTGATCTTCTATGAATCCGACCTGACAGAGTGTGGCATCGATATCAGAGCAGCCTCAGTGTACTCAGGAGTGTTCACACAGATCTTTAGAGAGGAGAGAGGCCTGTACCAGGACAAGGTGTTCTGCTTCATCCATCTGAGTGTTCAGGAGTTTCTGGCTGCTCTTCATGTCCACCTGACCTTCATCACCTCTGGACTCAACCTCATGGAGGAAGAACAACAGAAACATTTTAAGATCTTTAGAAAAAGACAAAGCAGTCCAGTCCAGTTCTACCAGAGTGCTGTGAAGACGGCCTTACAGAGTCCAAACGGACACCTGGACTTGTTCCTCCGCTTCCTCCTGGGTCTTTCACTGCAGACCAATCAGAGTCTCCTACGAGGTCTGCTGACTCAGACAGGAAGTAGCTCACAGACCAATCAGGAAACAGTCCAGTTCATCAAGGAGAAGATCAGTGAGGATCTGTCTGCAGAGAAAAGCATCAACCTGTTCCACTGTCTGAATGAACTGAATGATGGTTCTCTAATGAAGGAGATCCAACAGTTCCTGAGTTCAGGACGTCTCTCCACACGTAAACTGTCTCCTGCTCAGTGGTCTGCTCTGGTCTTCATCTTACTGTCATCAGAAGAAGATCTGGAAGTGTTTGACCTGAAGAAATACTCTGCTTCAGAGGAGGCTCTTCTGAGGATGCTGCCAGTGATCAAAGCCTCCAACAAATCTCTGTAAGAACTCTCATGAAAATCATCTTCAGTGAACAAATGAATTTGAATGAAAAACAAAAGTTCAATAACTACTGTCTGTCTTTGTTTTCTTCAGATTGAGTCGCTGTAATCTGTCAGAGAGAAGCTGTGCAGCTCTGTCTTCAGTTCTCAGCTCTCAGTCCTCCAGACTCAGAGATCTGGATCTGAGTTACAACGAGCTGCAGGATTCAGGAGTGAAGCTTCTGTCTGCTGGACTGGAGAGTCCACACTGTAAACTGGAGAGTCTCAGGTCAGATTTCATTCAACTGTTTTTCCCGGTTCTCTCTGTTTTTTTAGATAGATGTCAGAAAAGAAGAAACAATATATGCTAGAGTTAAAATCCTGTTTTTTCTTTACCTGATTGTTACAAATGTTATCCTGGGTTTTTCACACCAGACTAAAAATGAGAACCTAAGTCCATCCAGGTGTAGATTTCTGGGATAAGTTCATGTTTTCTGTGTTCTTTGAAAGAAAACATGAATCAATCACAGAACTGCGGATTTAAATGGACACATACTTGCAGTAAATTTTTGACCCACAGAAATCTGCTAGAACTCCAGCAGATAAAACAAATAACCACAGATGATCAGTGATGTCTGTTCTTATAAGTTCCCTTTGTTGCATAAATACAAATGTCTGTCTAATATTTAGCATTTAAACTAAATTAATTACCTGTAGAAACATTAAAAGGATTAAACCTTCAAGTAAAATAATTTCTAATGATAAACTAATTAGAGTCATGTTGTAATCAAAGACCACAACCATTTATAGAAATAGAAATCTAGTTTATTTCTTATCAGTGATTCACTATTTGCAGAAAGACTTAAACAATGCACAGATTTCCTTCACTGAGCAGCAGCTGTTTCTGATCAAGAACTGCCAGGACACTTTTTCCCACAATGCATTGTTTTGTAGTCATATAGGCAACACAGTCAGTGCAGAACCAAATTTCCAGCTGTGCTCGCCTATGTAGGCACCTTGTGCCTGCTCCTTTCTTGCAATAGTTTTATGATGATTGACATTACAAAATGTATTATTTATTAAAATTTATTTATCATATATGTAATATGTAAGGGATAATACCCGACGAAGTGTGCGTTATGAGAAATTAACGCAGGACGCGGAGGCCTAAACTGTCCTCCGCTTCGCGTCGGACGGTTGCCTCCGTGAAGTGCGTTAATTTCTCATAATGCACTCTTCGGAGGGTATTATCCCGCTTATACCATGGTCTTTACAAAATAAATAAACATTTAATCAATATTTAGTACTTTATTCTTGTTATTTCTTTGGTTTAGCTCATTTTTTCACAAAAAAGCGGACTATTTGATTATCCGTGATGCGGTTTGTTGTCACGGTGACATGGAACACGACATGAAGCCTGAAGCCGTTACAGACCTCAGCTGCAGCGGTAAAGTGTTGCTGTTTTGAAAGAAAGACCCGGACAAATTAGGATATTTTTCTTCTTTTTCTGACGTTAATCCTTCAGTGAGCAGCTAGAACATATTCAGCTTCTGTCTGTGTTTCATTTCACGGCAGGTTCGTTCTTCTGAGCTGCTCTAAAATGAGAAACTCCCTCTTGTGGTGAAACAGAAGACTACACCTTTCATGTCGAGTGGTGTTTTAGTAGAAGGAGAATAACCAATTTGTCAATATTAATTTACCTTACAAAAGGAGAGGAATATAAATGCTGGTCGCTACAATAAGTTAAATAAAGCATCAGTTCAGAGAGAAAGTTCATCCATTACTGCTTGTTTTGTCCAGACGATGAAGGAAAAATGTGTTTTAACAAAGTCTGCGCAGTGATATCGAACGTTTGGTCTGTGTAACCGGAACTTCTTCTTTAGGTGTGCGTTATTACTGTGCATTATCACTTTTTAATGCACACCCAGCAGCCAATCAGAATCGAGTATTCACCCAGACCATGGTATAATTACTTGTAAAATTGAATTCATAATTAAGATTTAGTGCAGAAGTTTGTTCACACTTCAAACACATCAGTTTGTGCTTTTGTTTTGAAGGCTGGTTCTGGTACAAATGGACACATTTTTATTTTTTCTTCATCTGAATACAACTCTGACTTGAATCATGAGTGAATTAATTCCTTCTGTTGGCTTCATGAATGAGCATCAAAATTAACTGCAATCTTTTATTAGCCATGTGGCAAATGTTGCTCAAAATGTCACTCCTCAAACAATAAATTTGGTCTTAACTTCTGCCTAGCAAATATTCATTTTCTTCTTTTGTTTCTACACTGGGCACATGATGTTTCCTTTGACGTATTGCCCATTTTCCAAAACCTTAAATTCCTTATGTCAAAAACTCAGAGTCAAGATGAGTGAGATGCTGGAGACTCCTATTTTTTCTTTCACTTTTTAAAAAAATCTAGTAAAACCAATAAAGTATATTGATTTTATGACTGAAAAACATTTATTTATTTATGCGTTTATTTATTAGGATGCATCAGTCAGTTTCTACTGAGGTGTAGAATCACAAGCAGTGAGTCTAAGCCCCTCCCCTGCCTCTCTACCTGTTCCAGGGGCGGTTCTAGAGTAGCTAGGGGTTGCTATAGCAACTTCAAGATTTGGCAAAGTAACTTCTTAGCAACCCAAAATATGTACAGGTCTAAACCTAATGCTTTATTTACAAAATGTCCATTGTGTATATATTAATTACATGTCATTTCAGACGACTATTTTCCCCTGGTTGTTTTATGATTTATTTCCCCTCCGTTACCACCTTCTAACCTCTTTAAACACCGCTCTTTCACCTTCGTTTTATGCCCTTTGGTTTATGCCCTTCCTTCTTCTTCTTTTCCAAATAACAAAAAAGATCCAAACATAATCAATATTAAAAAAGTTTAGCATATATTACAAAAGGGATTTATACAAATATACACTTTGCCTGTCAGAAGATCAATAACCTCCTGTTGTGACAGTAAAATCTGTCTAACACAAGAGGCTCTCAGCACTTATTTGTTTGAGCAGCTGTTGGAGAGGAAAGTTAAAAAATTAATTACCTGTCTTTGATTGATTGATTGATTAATCTGGTTTATTTCAAGCATAGATTGTGACAATACAGGACAAAACAGATTTTTCTCACTCATTACAGAAAAAAATTAAATTCATTTTTTAGAAAATTAGAAACAAACAAAGACAAAAAAGACACTGATGTAACATTTGATTCATTAAATATTGTAGAAATTAACTAAAGTCGTAGAGTTTGATTGCTTGATTGAAAAGGACGTGGGAGGACCAAATGTATATAATCCCACCTTTTATTTAGTTACTTCATTTTACAGTTTTGCATAGTTGTATAATCAGGTTCTGATCAGATCTAATGTATATTGTTTTATTTTTTTTCAGCAGCCAATAGAAAAGCTTGTTTATTATTCATTACAGTAATATCCTAAAAGATTTTTTCATGATTTCAGTAAACAGTAACATCAATCATACATCATGTAGCAGATATATAATACTCACTGATTATCATCATAATACACTTTCATAATAATCCAGAAATCCTCCATTCACACTGCAAATCAAATTTTTAAGTAATAATAGAGTGTAGGGCTGGGCGATATGGGAATTTTCACATCACAACATAGGTTTTTTCATATTGTGCAATAACGATATTAAAAACGATATAATTCAAATAACTATATTTGTCAAAGTAATCTTTATTGCAAACAGCTTTAGGACTTGTAATGATCAGCATTTATTTTACTCTCCTTTTGTAAGATAAATTAATATTGACAAATTAGTCAACCCTCCACCCCATAATGTTCGGCTTAACTTTGGTAATTTGTTTATAAAATTAGTTATTCTCCCACTGATGAGACACAGC
Organism: Oryzias melastigma; assembly: GCF_002922805.2. Classification (NCBI taxonomy): domain Eukaryota; kingdom Metazoa; phylum Chordata; class Actinopteri; order Beloniformes; family Adrianichthyidae; genus Oryzias; species Oryzias melastigma. The sequence continues at coordinate 8,071 of NW_023417098.1, read as the reverse complement.
ACTCTGCATGAAAGGTGTAGTCTTCTGTCTCACCACAAGAGGGAGTTTCTGCTTTTAGAGCAGCTCAGAAGAGCGAACCTGCCATGAAATGAAAAAGACAGAAGCTGATTGTGTTCTGTTTATGTTCTAGCTGCTCACTGAAGGCTTAACTTCAGAAAAAGAAAAAAAAAATTGTTCCAGTTTTTCTTTTCAAAACCGCAACACTTTACCGCTGCAGCTGAGGTCTGTAACGGCTTCAGGCTTCATGCCGTGTTCCATGTCACCGTGACAACAAGCTTCATCAAGGATCAAATAGTCCGCTTTTTGTGAAAAAAATGCGCAAAACCAGAGAAATAACAATAATAAAGTACTGTATTTTCTGGACTATAAGCCGCTACTTTTTTCCTAGGTTTTGAACCATGCGGCTTATACAAAGGTGCGGCTATTGTGTGGATTTTTCTTCCACTGTTAGGGGAGCTCTAACCAGAAATAGAATCAAAAACAAGAGACAAAAAATATATGTAAATCAGAATAGCCAATGCCACTTTTTTTTTAGCAGATAGAACACTCATGACAAATTACTAACTGGTAATTATTTTCAAATCCTCAATTCTTCATCATCTAAATCCCACAAAGAAGTTTGTGTGGTGCACATTTTAAGTAGAAGGCCATGGAGCTTGCTATCTAGGAAGGAAACTGCACTGCTCTACACAAGCTTAGCATCAATTAATCTATGCTGAGACGCTGGAGACGGCAGGTACATTCATGTACATTCAAAATACAAAATTGTTCTCTACATGCAGTAAATATAAAATTTTTCAACATAGATATCTGCGGCTTATATGCCCAGCGGCATGTATTTCTTTTTTTTTCGTCTTTTTTTTAAATTGAGCAGATGCGGCTGATATACAGGTGCGGCTTATAGTCCAGAAAATACGGTACTAAATATTGATTGAATATTGATTTATTTGGTAAATGACCATGGTATAGGCGGGATAATACCCTCCGAAGTGTGCATTATGAGAAATTAACGCACTACGTGGAAGCAACCGTCCTCCGCTTCGCGTCGTGCGTTATTTTCTCATAACACACACTTCAGGGGGGTATTATCCCTTACATTTAACATTCAGCAATGATGATACATGTCCTCATCATTTGACAGTCAGTGATCACATGACCCAGATTTGATTTATTACAGACACTAAGGATATTTCCAGACAGTTTAAAGCATGGAAATGACATATATTTGCCCTCTCTTGTACAGGAGATAATAGTTAAACTTTTCAATGCATTTTATTGTAAATCATGTTGTTCTCTGTACTCAGAACACACATTAAATAACTGCTGGAGTCCAGCTGAACTGAGGCTAAAGACGCCACTTCTACACCATTGTTTGATATTTTCCTCATCAGTTGAGTTGATTGTGTGATGATGATTGATCTGAAACTGATCTGTTTCAATAATGATCTTGTAAATCTGATCAAACTCTGTTTACTTGCTGGAACTCCAGCTATCATCACTGCTCTTGAACACACTTTTCTGTCTGATTTCAGGTTGATGGACTGCAGTTTGTCAAAGATCAGCTGTAAAGTTCTTGGTTTGGTTCTGAAGAACAACCCGTCCAGACTGACTGAACTGGACCTGAGCAGGAACAACATCCAGGATTCCGGATTTCCTCATCTGCGTGGTTTTCTGGAGAGTCCAGACTGCAGACTGCAGACTCTGAGGTCAGTAAATGAGCTGAACTCCCTGAAGGATGAGAAGAAGGTTTCAGGTGAAGAACTTTCTGATGTTTCACTGGAAGATTTTCTGAACATTTTCTGGATCACAGCTTGGAGTCAGTTCAGCCGTCTGATGAATTTCTCTACAACCTTTCCTTGATCCCATGACCTTTTCCAACAAGGTCAAGGAAAAGAGGAAAAGGAGACAGGAGGGAATGTTTCCACCATGCTGATGTGTCTCCTGCTTTTCTGTCTCTTCTTTACTTCCTGTTTCTGCTTCACTGCAGATCTACTTCCAGAATATCTGGAAATGACAGAAGGAAAACAAAGATTTACAAACTCAAGCAGATCACTTTGATTGATTCATGTTTTTAAAAAACATATTTTTTTTGTTGGTTCTAAAAGGTTAAATAATGAGGAAGATTATTCCAAACAGCACAGAAAAAAACACTCTAGATCAGGTTCTCAGACTCGTCTCTCATGCTACCGGTAGTTCACTGTGATGTGTCTATAAATAAGAACCAGTTTGATTCCTCACTTGGTAAAGTTGATCTCCAACCAAAATTGCAAATGTCCCGCCCCTCTGTCCCAAGATGATACGACTGTTTATCAACTAGCTGTCAGTCAAACATTGCTGTGCGGTTTGTCATTAGAGTAGACTGTCAGACAGAGAGCTAGGCTGGCAGTAATNTGATCACCAACCAGAATTGCAAATGTCCCGTCCCTCTGTCCCAAGATGACACAACAGTTTGTCAACTAGCTTTCAGTCAAACATTGCTGTGCGGTCTGTCATTAGAGTAGACTGTCAGACAGAGAGCTGGGCTGGCAGTAATGACAGGTGGAGCTCACTCACATCAGTAAATGGTAATAAAAGAAATTATTTTCATGAACAGTGGAAAGTTGACTTTTGCTTCACCAATGTAAAAGATAAGTGTGTGTTTAATTGGAGGAGCGAGCGTGGTTGTGGGAATAAGATGTAACGTTTAAGGACATTCTACTCTGCAGAGAAAACAGATTCACCCTGATTTATTTGTCCGTAACTTTTGATTTCTTCATGCATAATTCTTGATTTGTAACTCATACAATATATTTTGTGCATAAGCAGTGCTTTAGTGGGCCGGTGCGCTCTGGTGCTGAGCACCAGGACTTCTCTCAAACACACGTTAGAGCACCGCCTCTTCTCATCTAATTTGGCTCTATTCTGAATTCTGTACACAAACAAGTCATGAAGCTCTTTTTAAAAATCCTCCTTATGAGATCTGGTAGAGTATTTTAATTTCCTTCAAGTACACTGTTCCGACATGACAACACAAGCTCTTCGTTATCCTTGCCCTCTCTCTCACTTATGGTGCAAAAAGAAGTAAACACATTCGGATAAAATAATAAAGAGAAAAACAGAGTAAAACAACCAGACAACAACTCACGTAGACAAAAACCCAGATTTAAAATCGAATTTACCTAGAAAAACAAAGGTATAGGTATCCCACAATTCATTGTGCTTGGCAGATAGCAAGCCCAATTTGTACGTCAACATCAGTGGGCATCTCTACACCATGTTATCACTGGACAGAGGGAGTAACATCCCCGTATAAATGCCTTAGCTCCGGCGCCAAATGAGGCCAAATCTACTGACAGTGACAGACCGAGTTTGTCTGAGTCGCGTTTTTAGGGCAGCTACAGTCCACAATCATGAGTAAGCTTATTGGCAGTTCACATCCCTCCTTCCACTGAAAGCAGCTCGGGGGAAGATGTCAATCAAATGCTCGAGGTGGGGGCCAGCGGGCACCACACGCTGTCATTTGACGCGTCTGATTGGTCAGTTTTTAATTTGACCAACTTACAGTAAGGACAAAAAATATCCTGGGAAAAAAATAATTTGCCAGAAGAACGTGTTAGGAAAACACACACTTGTTCAAAAAGGGTTATTCTGACAAATAAAATCAGTAAAAACATGTTATTTCTCTTTAGAAGTTTACAGGATTTGGGCTTCTTGGAGCCTGC
>NW_023417098.1:0-4324 GCF_002922805.2 Oryzias melastigma | reverse complement strand
CGCCGTCAACACAAACTGAAAGATTTGTCTGAGCAATGTAATAAGAAAAGAAATGACTTTAGCGTGAATGAAAACCCAATGATGATCTTGTGGCTACGGGTTGTTAAAAGAACGTGGTTGGAAACTGAGGCGGACTCTCAGGCTGACGCCTCACACAGCCAGGGTAAGGCAGTTGAACCATTGACTGTACATAAGAACTGGACTGAGCAAGCCCCCCTACTTCCGTGTTCCATATAGGACGTTTTTTTTTTTTAATTGGCCCTCCAAAAAAGTTTTACAACAACATTTTGAACCATAAAAATTAAAGAAAAGGGAAAACAAAAAATAAAACAGATATACAGAATCGTAATCGAATGAAATAACACTAGGGGTTTACATTCAGATTATTGTTTTCAATGAAAGTGTAAAGTGTCCTTGCTTTTTTACTTTTCATGTACTTTAAAGATTTGAAATATAGACAAAGTTCTTTATGAAATACATTGAATAGTGGTTTGATCTTAAGAGATTTGCTTTTGTGAATATAAAACTTCCCATAAATTAACAAAACATTGAACACTAAATCAAACTATCATCAGAGACTACACCAAAAAGTATGACATGCTTTTGTAAATTAACTAAAACTTCAAACTTAGATGAACACCTAAAATAAAATTCTTCCCCAAAACAACCAACATATTTGCACTCAAAAAAAACAAATGATCAATGGTTTCAATTTCCTCCTCACTAAAAGTGCATGAATTCTCTTGAAACCCAAATCGTAACCTTAACAACTCTTTGCAAGGATACACGGAATTTAGAATTTTAAAATGAATCTCTTTTAATTTTGGAGCAATTGGGAGTTTTATAAAATTTGATCTTAATTTAACTACTTGTTCTATGGTGTAATACTGCGAAATTACCTTTATCCTGGATGGATTCAAAAACAATTCTTTTAATATGGAAGCTCTTAGAAATTAACTTGAAATATGAGGATTGGTGATAGATTGACCGTTAATCAGTAGAGGGGGGAGCTGTATTGACACTTGCTGAACCAGAAGGGACGATAACTGAATTAAAGACGGAGGAATTGATTTAATTATTGTATTGTATTCTTTCCTTTCATTTAAATTGAATTTATTACAAAAAAATTCAAAAAGTAAAATTTTTCCACTGTTGTCCATCAAATGCAACACTGACCATATCCCTGTATCTAACCAGTTCTTTAAAAACAAGGATTTGTTTCTGTACAAAACATACTGTGAATTCCACAACGGGGTTTGATGGGGACTAAAGTTGTGTTTAAATATTAGCTTCCAGTACAACAGAACTTGCTGATGAAAATTGGAAAATTTGACAGGCAGTTTTTTATAATCGTAATCACATTTTAATAGAAAGTTGACTCCTCCAAGGTCAGAAAAGATTTTGGATGGTAAATGGAACCACAAACTTTTTTCATTCTTCAAAAAAGATCTAAGCCAGTTTATTTTTATCATACCATCTAAACTTTCAAAATCTATTGCCTTCAGCCCACCATCATCATAATCTTGGATTATTGCCTCCTTCATGTAGTGAGTCTTATTTCTCCAAATACAATTAAAATTGACCTGATTTATTGCTTTTCTGGCTTGTTTAGGTACAGAAAAAGAATATGCAGGATAAATAAATCTTAACAGACATTCCATTTTTGTTAGATAAACTCTTCTAAAAATAGAAATGTCCCGCTGTGACCATAAATTCAAATTGACCTTACATTTCTCTAGAGTGTTCCACAAGTTTGTCTCCTCTAATGCTGTAACATCTTTAGAAATATTGATACCAAGATATTTAACAACCGTTTTAACTGGAATGCCATGAATCGTGGATTGAGAAGAACTGTGTAAAGGTAACAGTTCACATTTACTGAGATTTAATTTTAAACCGGAAGCTTTGGAGAAAAAATCTACAGTCCTAAGGATCTGGGGTATTTGAGTGCTGCCCTTCATTAATATGGTTGTATCATCTGCCAACTGCGTGATTGCCAACTGTTCTCCCAAAACATTAAGTTTGGAAAACGTGGAATTTTTTATAAGTATTGTCAGCATTTCAGCTGCTGTTATGAAAAGTAATGGCGAGATCGGACATCCTTGTTTAATCCCTTTACTAATTAAAAATCTAGAAGATGTGCCTTTCGGTAAAGTGACTACACTATTTGTATCTTTATAGATTGTTTCGACAAAGCTAATAAAGTTAGGACCAAAACCAAATAATTCCAGGGAACGAAACATAAACAGGTGTTCGATAGTATCAAATGCTTTAAAGAAATCCAGAAATAAAATAAAACCATTATCCTCAGTTAAATGACTATAGTCAAGACGGTCAAGTACTAAACAGATATTGTTATGAATTGACCACCCTTTCAGAAACCCAGACTGAGTACAAGAAATAATTTGATCCATTGCTGTTTTCATCCTAGCTGCATAAATGTTTGTCAAAATTTTATAATCATCGTTTAGAAGTGAAATGGGTCTCAAGTTATTAATTAGTCTCGAATCTTTCCCAGGTTTAGGCATAAGAGTAATTACTTCTTGTTTCATAGTGGTTAGAAGAACCTGCAAATTAGAAATTTCCTTCAAAATCAGATCTTTTATGTGTTCCCAGAAATGCCTATAGAAGTTAATGGTAAGACCATCAGAACCTGGTGACTTATCTAAGGCCAGACTCCTCATTGATTTTTCTAATTCTGCCATAATAATTTCTTCATCGCATCGTTTTTTTAAAGTTCTCATCCACTTTGGGAACCAAATCTTTAAAATAATTAAAAAAGGCATCAGCATCCTGCAGTGAGTATGAAGCCCACTATAAAACTGGAAAATCTCCTTCTTAATATCTTCAGAGTTTGTAATTTCTTTATCGTAATTAATAACTTATTGATTGAATTCTTCGCTTGCCGTCTTTTCTCAAGCCTGCAGAAATAAGCTGAACTTTTTTCACCTTCCATCCATTTAGCTCTGGACCTTATATACGCACCTTTAGCTTTTGAGATGTATATATTGTCCAGTGAGGCTTGAAGAAGTATTAATTTTTGTTTTTCACCTTCATTTAGCAAAGATTTGCAGCAAATAGAGTTGATTTTTCTGATGAATTCCATTTCCTTTTGTTTACTATCTCTGCTTAATCTTTTGCTGTATGTTATAGAAATTTGTCGGGCTTTGAACTTTAAAAAACTAAAATTTTTCACTATAAGTAGTGAACTGATCACTGTTAATTATCTGTCGAACCTCATTTATTATGGATTGAGAATAGTGTTCATCCTCCAAGAGACTAGAGTTAAACTTCCAGTAACCTTTATTTATAGAATTACTGCAAGGTCGAATAATAAGTTCAACCATACAATGATCCGTTAACGGAGCAGCTGAAATACTCACTGTTGATTTTAGATCTTGTTGATTTTCATGTACTAAACAAAAATCCAATCTAGATCTAGCAGTTCCATCAGGTTTAAACCAGGTGAATCCTTGAACATGGGGATTATCAGGACGCCAAACATCGAAAACATTTAAATCTCGACCATATTAAGAATAACTGGATTGCAATGGTGAGTTTGAAATGATGATGGATATCTTTCGAGGTAGTCATCTCCAACCATATTAAAATCACCCACAATTACGAGAGTACTGTTAGGATATCTGTAACTTAGTGTCTTAACCAAATTTGTAAAATCTGAAAACATGAGTTTGTTCAGAGAAACTGAATTGAACCCATAAACATTCCCCAAAATGAGAAAGCTGTCCTCTTTGCAAAAAACACAGAGTATCCAGTGACCAGAATCATCCCTTCTTGTTGTTAAAAGGTTGCCTGAAAAGTTATTTAGCATAATAGCGACCCCTGCTGACCGACTGGGGCCATGTGAAAAGTAGATTCTGTCCCTCCACTGATGAGTCCAAAACTTTTCATCATCCTTGTTTGAGTGAGTTTCTTGAAGACAGAAACATTGAGCCTTTTGACTTTTGCAAAACAAAAATATTGATTTTCTTTTAACTGAATCCCTGATGCCCCTAGTATTAAGCAGAGGTGGGACCAAGTCATCATTTTGCAAGTCCGAGTCAAGTCCCAAGTCTTTGCCCTCAAGTCCGAGTCAAGTCCCAAGTCAAAAGTACTCAAGTCCCAAGTCGAGTCACAAGTCATGACCAACAAGTCTCAAGTCAAGTCACAAGTCCTACTATTAATGTTTCAAGTCATTTCAAGTCATTTAAAAAACAATGTGATATTAATTACACAGATTATGTTTGCTTTTATTGACTGTATTTTGCAAGAATTTTGGCTAAATTCCCACTAAGTTGATGCATCTCCACTTCAAAAATCCAAA
>NW_023417097.1:0-25555 GCF_002922805.2 Oryzias melastigma | reverse complement strand
AGCAGGAGTGTCAAACTCAATCGCACAAGGGGCCAAAATCCAAAATGCACAAACATTTATTGAACACACTAAAACTGTAACTTTTTAACATAATTATGAACTAGATATATAGCATTACCTGTGAATAGTGTTAGCTGAATTTGGGCGCTGAAGATGCTGAAATTGATAGCTAAAAACACTGAAGCTGATAGCCAGCTAAAATATTGGCTAAATGCCACATTAGCCTAAAAGCCTAAAAAAAATGTAGATTAGCCAAAACAGCTATCTGAAAAAAATAGCTAAACTTGAAAATAGCCTAAAAAAATGAAAATGAAAGCCTAAATTATCCAAAACAGCTAACATGTAGCCTAAATATTTGCTAAACTCCAAAACAGCCTACAGAGCCTTAACTAGCCAAAAACAGCTAGGATGTAGATATTAGCTAAATACCAAAATAGCCTAAAAACTTAAAAGAGCCAAAATTAGCAAAAAACAGCTAGCATGTAGCTGAAATATTAGCTAAATACCAAAATGGCCTAAAAACTTAAAAAAGACCAAATTAGCCAAAACAGCTAGCATGTAGCTGAAAAAAATAACTAAACTTCAAAAAGGCCTAAAAAACTGAAAATGAAAGCCCAAATTAGCCAAAACAGCTAGCATAGCTGAAATATTAGCTCCAAAGCAGCCTAAAAAAACCTTAGTAAGTGCCTAATTAGTCCAAAAAGCTAGCATAATGCCATTTTTTTTACTTTAAAACCATGACTTTTTAACATGAATGATAAAAAGGCAGGAATATTATTCCAGAATAAATCAACCTCAACCTTAAATGACTTTCAATATTTTACTCTCCATAAATTATATATTTTGTCAAAATTCTACAAGTTAGAAATAAGCGAAAGATAACTTCGGCCAATAATAAGATTAAAATAAATTTGATCTGGAGGGCCGTATCCAGCCCCCGGGCCTTGACTTTGACACATGTGCCCAAAAGATTTTTCTTCAGTTGACACACAGTTCTGGAATCTAAAAGAACACAATAATAATATGTCTAAAAAATGGTCATAATGATACATTTTTAGGTGTTTTACAAAGTGTGACTATGTTAAATCTTTACATAATTTTAATAGGATAGGCTCCAGCATCCCAGTGACCCTGAAAGGCATTAAACTGGATTGAAAAATGAATGGGTGGATTCTGATACTCTCTTACAGCCAGATCCAAGTGTTGAAAATCATTGCACATGACTTTATGAGGCTAAAGAGGTTCAGTGCACTGTGATTTCAAGAAATGAAAGTGAGAAACAAGTTGTGCATTTGAGAATGTATCTGTTCCTTATTCTCATCGAGTTATGACAACCTTACTGCTCAAATGATTGTATAATATTACTTCATAATCCAAAGGACCGTGTTTATCAGGTGTCCTAATTAGGAGTGTAATAGATAATCAATGAATACATTTATTAATTTCTATATACAACTAGATTAATATGTTTGAGGCAGAATTTAATTAAATTGACCTGTCCTTCCTTTTTATTATTCCTATTTATGTTAAAAAGAAATGGTTTTAATTTTTTTTAAATGGGCATTCTGCTAGCTTCTTAGACTAAGTTTCATTTTCTACAATTTTTTTAGGCTATTTTGGAGTTTAGCTAATGTTTCAGCTAGCTGTTTTAGCTAATTTAGGCTTTTCTTTTAAAGTTTTTAGGCTGTTTTGGAGTTAGGCTAATATTCACATGCTAGCTGTTTTAGCTAATTTAGGCTTTTAAAGTTTTTTCTTTTTAGGCTGTTTTGGAGTTAAGCTAATATTTCAGCTACACGATGGCTGTTTGGGATAATTTAGGGTTTTCTTTTTTTTAACGTTTTTTTTAGGCTGTTTTGAAGATATTTTAGCTACATGCTAGCTGTTTTGTGGTTAGGCTAATATTTACACGCTAGCTGTTCTTGCTAATTTAGTCTTTTTGTTTTTTGGGAATATTTTGAAGTTTAGCTATTTTTTTAGCTACATGCTAGCTGTTTTGTGGTTAGGCTAATATTTACATGCTAGCTGTTCTTGCTAATTTAGTCTTTTTGTTTTTTGGGAATATTTTGAAGTTTAGCTATTTTTTTAGCTTCATGCTAGCTGTTTTGGCTAACCTATGATTTTTTTATGCTACTTTAACATTTAGCTAATATTTTAGCTGGCTACCAGCTTTAGCATTTTCAGCTATCAACTAAATATCTAGTTCATAACATAATATCTAGTTTGTGTCCAATAAATGTTTATCCTAAGGTGTGCTTTGGATTTTTTCCCCCTTGTACGACTGAGTTTGACACCCTGCTTTAGTTAATTTATTTTTCAAGATTTTATTATTTTAAATAAATAAATTCCATATTTTTTGACCCCAATGGATGACACCACCAGAAAAATGGATGAAAAATAGTCTTTATTACAATCTTTTTTACTCACATCCATTAATGGAAATATGTTTGCAGGTTTTTTACCAACCAGATGAAGAAGTTTGAAGTTTCCTTTTTGTACATTCTGATGCATAGTTCCACCGTCAATCCAGAAATGATGCAAAACGAACAGTAGAGGACGAGCACCTCAGTAGTGTGTAAAAAGCTGAAAGATTGCAAGATTTTAAAAGGAAGAACGTTCGCTAACCCTACAGAAAAGTCCCTTTAGCTCCCAAAGAATTCTATTAAATAATTATTGACTTTAAAAATCAATAACCCAAAAAACGAAAAAGATGAAAGGCAGGCAAGAAAGAAAGAAAGAAAGTAGTTTTAACTATTGCTGTATCTGGTATAACAAACATACAAAAACACACACAGTCCTGCTTTAAATATTCACAAGTTCAACAGTAATTACAACAAAAATATTTAAGGCGTCTTTAGTTCGTTTATGTACAATCACGCTCAATTAGCCCTTTAGGGAGAAGAAGAGAGGAAGCAGAACGAGGCGGTGTCGATGCTTCATCAGCCGACGGCGCTCCAAAGGCCACGCTGAGGTGAGAGTTCTACGTTTACAGGGTGGTCAAATGGGAGGAATGAAGAGATCAACTTTGACAACTGGAGTGGTGTTAGTGGGAGTGGCCTTAAGAGAGGACCTGTCGTCATCTTCAGCATGAACACGTGACCCCTGACCCCTGGAGGAGCCGTTTCACACCACACACTTCATTGGTAGTTATTTGAATTAAACTGATTTTTAAATCCCTGATTATCGTCAGATTGCATTAAAAGGAACAATGAAAATCATATTTAAGAAAAACATTTTGGCTTTGAAGTTAAAAGCAGGGAGTGACCAAAACACAAATTTAAAAGTAAAAATTTCTTTAAATTAGATTTGTGAAACAACTTTGGTTGTAATTTTTTTTTTTTGGTTTAGTCGATTTCTTTGCTGTTTTAGTTTAAAGTGGTGACGTCGTCGAGGCTCGGGGTCGAGGGTTTCTCTGCATCGTCTGCTTTTAGGAGCGGGGAGAGATCCGCGTCTCCTCCCGCCTCCTCCCGCCGGGCAAAGCGTCAGTCTCGGTGCGCGCTGCTCGGCGGCGTGATGCTGAAGACTCGGATGCGCAGGTGGGCGGCAATCTGGAGGCACAGACCTGTGCAGTAGCGAGTCAGATCCACGAGAGAGAGCACCTGAGCACAAAAAAAAAAACAAAAAAAATAAAAAATAAAAAAATAGTTAAAAATAATTTTCTTAGATTTGATTTATTTCTGCACAATCATGCTTACAAAACATGCAAACATCATCTTTTGAATTATTTTAATTATTATAATGACAATTTTAACCAAAATTTTACAAAAAAAAGTAATTTTCTAGGACATATTTTCTGCAGAGTGGCAGTAGTTCGTAAGAAATTCACATCCGAGTTGTGGGCGGGATTCTTGACGTAGCAACCCCGCCCCTCTTCCCCTCCACATTGTGAGAGCTCTCTGTTTACACTCTCCCACTAGCTTACAGCCCCCAAACCTAACATAAAATAGTGAGCAATATCGGAGCTCTCCAGCTGTACAGTTTTGATGCCATCTTAGGATGAGGAAAATAGCGAGGGGGGCGGAGCAAGGAGCTTCTGGCCCGCCTACATCACCAATAAAGTCTTTTTCTTTGTCTGCTTCCAATTCACATCAATTTAAATAAAGAAATACTCAGAAATCCAATTTTGAGATTAATTTTCTTTAGAGAAATGCAACAATTTTCATCAGAATTGGTCTTTAAAGGGTAACCAAACAGGGAAGTTGGAGTTTGACTCCGCCCACAGCCGGAATTTGAAAATCCAGTCAGAGGGGTGGGAATGGGGAACATGACTTTTGTCATTAGTGGAACTGCAGATCATGATGTGGGACTTCTAAAATTAGGTGGAACCAATCACAAAATTCACATGTAATACCTCGATTCAACCTGTAGGGGGCAACATACTGGAAGTTTTTGGCTATATTTTCAGGAATTAAACAAGTTTTTCTTAATTTGTCAAAAATATGACAATGATCAACAGACGGCAATTTTAAAGCCCCATTTATAGAGATCAACAGCCCAAAAAAGTTGATTTAGGGTTTGGTTACCCTTTAAACCACGTGTCAGAGTCAAGGCCCTGGGGCCGAATCTGGCCCTCCAGGTAATAAGTCGCAAGAGCAAAAAAAATTCTAATCAAGAAGAAGAAAACCATATATACGTTGCTCTGCACTTTAAGTCGCACTTTTGGGAGAAAAGTGTGACGTTTCAGAACAAATCCACCAAGCTTAGCGTAGCTAAAAAAATAAATACACACAAAAATACTCATTTTTTTGATCTGTATAAGAAAAATATCAAAGTTTAGCAGGAAAAACAATCAGATTCTCTTCCATGTTTTCTTGGACGACGCTTCTTCTTCTTCTTCTGCTGCTGTCAGAAGCAAATACTGATACTCAGATGCAGCGCCCTCCAGCGGTTGTTAGAGGAAACAACCGCTAAGAGACAACCGGTGTTTTTGGGCTTACAGGAGATGTTTTTTGAGGAGTTATCTGAAATTAAATATTTCGCAAAACTGCAATAGAAACACTTTTTTCGAATTGAATAAGTCACATGACCAACGATTGGATACCATGCTTAGCTTAGGGCGCCACAAGAAGTCCTACAGCATCACTCAGTTCATGAACAGTTATAACGTAGCTTGCCGAATAAAACGCCGACGTCTCCTTTGATAGATGATAATGAAATGTGAATGTATCTGCAGTAAATCCAAGTATTGTTCACATCCGATGATGTGTTTTGGAATGACTTATCGCGTGAGTTGGTTTGTTTTTATTCACATAATTATGATTTATGGAAACAGTGTGATTACAAAATTGTGTTTTTTTTTTTTCAATTTCTAGAATTTCGATAAAGTTTTGCGCTTTTGTGAAGGATTTTTCAGTTTGAGGTCAATTTACTCCAGTTTTCGGTTAGTTTGTGTTTCGAGAAAAACCTGTTGAACTAGTTCATTAAAACAAAATCTATGACGGTCCGCGTCAGTTTTTACTACATCAAACATTAGTTAACAACAGTATCAGTTTACATTTACTGAGGCGGTGGAGGATAAATATTGGAACAGCAGAGCTTTTATTTTGTTACTTAAACCTGGAAACTCTTAAAAACAGTTACATGTTTTAAATATGTTTGTGGTTAAAAAAAATGCAAAGTTATAAGAAAACAACGGAGCCTTTAAGAGAGCATGAGTCAAATAAAGGATTATCCCAAGATAACTCAGAAGAAATAGTGCTGTCAGCCAAAGTCTGATTGATTAGAAAGAAGGGTGGAGCTCGGAGTTCTCATGGAGCTGAGAGGCTTTTATTTTGTGAAATGGTCTGATCTTTCTTCCACAGCCTTTTAAAGTTTGTATTTGGTTGTGCGACAGGTTGTTAGCAGTAAATGACACTTTTATGATTTCCGAAGAGACAACCTTTGACGCCTCGGGGTGTTTACCGGGAAACTCGTCTGAAACTGAAAACATCCTGAGGCATGCAAATGATTTATGAGGAAAAAAAACGCTCTCATCATAAAGATGTGAAGAAATATCTCCCAAATTTACTGACTGAAAAGTAATTAATGTAACATTTCTGTAACCGAATGATTTTGTAGCGTTTTTCCCACAGTTCAGGTCCTGTTCTTAGGCGATAAAATCATCCTGTTTCACATTTTCACAAACCAAATAAAGCTTTCCCAAATCAGAAACTGTGTTTGATTTATTCTTTACTATCTAAAGCAGAATTAAATCCAGGTTTGAGCTGTCTAGGTGAAGCAGTTTTCGAACAGGACCTGTTCTTAGAAGGGGTGCCACGATTAGTCGACTAATCGACTTATAAAATAGTTGATGACTAATTTAAAAGTCGATTAGTCGTTACATCATATTATATGGAGTCAGAGTGTAGTAAAGATGGAAGTTATAATGCCATTATTCTATCCATTTTGTCTAATTTAGTATTTTTTCAGTTTTTAGGCTAATTTGGATTTTAGCTAATATTTCCGCTGCATGCTAGCCTATTTGGCTAATTTAGGATTTTTTTTGTTTTTTAGGCAATTTTGGAGTTCAACTAATATTTCAGCTGCATGCTAGCTATTTTGCCTAATTTTGTCTTTTTTCAGTTTTTAGGCTAATTTGGATTTTGGCTAATATTTCTGCTGCACGCTAGCCTAATTGCCTAATTTAGTATTTTTCAGTTTTTTAGGCTAATTTGGAGTTTAGCTAATATTTCAGCTACATGCTAGCTATTTTGTCTAATTTAGTCTTTTTTCAGTTTTTAGTTCTAATTTGGATTTTAGCTAATGTTTCTGCTGCATGCTAGCTATTTTGTCTAATTTAGATTATTTTTTTGTGTTTTAGGTTAATTTGGCATGCAACTAATATTTTAGCTGGCCTTTAGCTTCAGTGATTTTAGCTATCAATTTTAGCATCTTCAGCAGTCAAATTCATCTTACAGCATTCACACATTAGCATTATCACAGATAATGCTATATATCTAATTTTTAGTTAGTCTAAAGTTAATCATGGATAAGATGTGTGCTTTACATCCAGTTTGCACGTGACCCGATTAGTCGACTAATCGGAAAAAAATGATCGGTGATTAGTCAACTATTAAAATAATCGTTTGTGGCAGCACTAGTCCTTAGGCGGTCAGAGAGCAAAAAATGTGATAAAAATCATCGTGTTTCACATTTTCACAAAGTGCAGCTTTGTCTGCACTTTGTAAGTGGTTTAACCCCCCGCAGGTATTATTCTGCTTATCCCATGATCACTTACAAAACAAATAAATATTCAATCAGTTTTACAGTACTTTATTTTTTGCTATTTTTTTGTTTTAGATCACTTTTTCACAAAAATCTGATTATTTGATGCCATATTGTACAAATAAATTTTACCTGGTAAAACATTGCGATTAATCGCGATTAATCCTAACACAAAAGTGCGATTAATCAATTTTTTTTCTTTTTGTAATCGATTGACAGCAGTAATTAAAAACAAATGTTCTAAAGGTAGAATTTCATGTGGGATTTCATATTGGGATTATTCGCAGATAATAAGTGGTCGGCAATTCCTAAACAAAAAAAAAGCAATTAATCGCGATTAATTTTTTCCAGTTTGCGATTAATTAGTAATTTTTTTTTTTTAATCTACTAAAATAAACAAACTCTAAAAAAACTGATTCAATCTGATTATTTGATGTCATATTGTACAAATAAATTTTACATGGTAAAAATCGGATCAATCGCGATTAGTCCCAACAGAAAGTGCGATTAATCTGATTTTTTTCCTTTTTGTAATCGATTGACAGCAGTAATTAAAAACAAATGTTCTAAAAGTAAAATTTCATGTGGGATTTTATTTTGGGATTATTCGCAGATAAGTGGTTGGCAAATACTGAGACAAAAAAAAGCGATTAATCGCTATTAATTTTTTCCAATTGCGATTAATTTGTTAATTTTTTATCAACTAAAATAAAAAAACTGTTCTGATTTGAGGTATTTGTCCATCACTGACCATGGCGATCCAGAGCACTATGTATTCATCGATGAAGCTGTTGAAGTACTGGTTGAGGAAGAGGAGGCCGGGCCCGATGAAGGCCGTATCTGGGAGGTGCAGCTCGCTCTTGGTCATGTGGGCTATCTGCAGATGAGAAACACGAGGCTAAGAATTTAATTTAACGCTGGGATCGAAACGTACCCGTCAAATAAGGATAAATAATCATACCACAAGCTTGTTGGAGATCTTGGAGATGACCATGCCGAAAGCCAGCAGGTACAGACAGGGGTGGTGTTCAAACAGATGACTGGAGGACTTCTTGAAAATGATGAAGGCCAGCGTGAGGATGAGGCCGATGTGCAGACCTGGCGTCAGCACGCTGGTGTCCTAAACAGCAGCACCGATTAACAACTGTTTCTTTTTTTTGTTTTAAATAAAAGAAATTCAACGCAACTTACAGCAACGGTGGAGCCGTTCTTCCCAACACCTCCATTCAAAATGACGTAGAAATAGTTGTAGCAGGAGTACAGGGCACCGCCGGTGATTCCCATGATGGGGAAGACGTATAGCTTCAGTCCTAAAACAGGCAGCTACGGAAACACAGGAGGGTCACATTAAATGGGTGGAACAAAGCCTCCGTGAAGAAGCATCATGGGAGCTGCAGCATGCCGAGCGAGATGGGAGGGCATAGCAAAAAAAACAAAAAAAACAAAATGCAGGCGACATAATCAGCTTTTTGAGCCGGATCATGTCCGATTGATGACCTGTTGCCATGGCGTTAACTGCCAATATTTACCTTCTCACTTCTCTCTCATGTGATGTTAAGTCAAGCTTCCAAAGGCAGCAGAGTAAAAGTAAAACACAAGTTTCTATTTAATGACTAGGAACAAAAAATAATAAATAAAAAGATAAAAAAATGTGGGAATTATTGTGTTAGACGTTTGTTTGTTAGGTGAAATGAAAATGTCCCGGTGTAGACAGAGTGAGTGGACAGGAGGTGCGGGTTCTCCGTTACCGTGGTGTCCCAAAGGCTCACGCCTCCAAAGGCCGACATTAGGTACATGATCATGATGGCAAACTGCACCTCAGTGACGTCGACCCTGTGTGAGGAACACAAGAGAAACTAGCGTTCAATCAGGAGAGATGAAAAATGATTTAAGACTCTCATCCACACTATGGGGAGAAAATAGACTCAAGGGCTGCACGGTGGCGCAGTGGTTAGCGCTCTTGCCTCACAGCAAGAAGGCCCCGGTTCAAATCCAGGCTGGGGGATTTGAACCTTAACTATTTATCCCTTTCGAGTGTCGGTTTTCTAAAAGGAAGGAAAATAAAAGTGTGTTTACACTTACAGCCCGAATCGAAGGGTTCCAGAGACGTAGGTTTGCCAGTGGGCACAGAAGAACATAAACATCCCGATGAAACCGCAGAAGAACATCCAGTTCGGGAGGTTTCCGATTCCACAGGAAATACACGTTCCCACGGCAACGAACACTGCACAATCCATATTAGGAACAGTTTTAATAACAGGACCGATTGGGTACACCAATAAGCAAAACAATGCGGTGGCAGCACCTGTGGAGACGGCATCACAGCCGTGGTCAAAGAGCTCGCCGAGAGCAGAGCTGCTGTTTGTTCTCCTGGCCTGCTTCCCATCAATAGCATCCAGAGATTGGTAGATGAAGAGACCCAGAGCAGACAGGATGAAGGCCCATGCTGGAGCCTGAGGAGGAGGAAAGAGAGTGAGGATAAAACGTCTACTAAATGATGTGTTTTTGCAGATCTGATGAGTTAGAAAAGTGAGAAGCTTCTGTTTAAATGAAAATTGATACATTTGGGTGACCCAAATCACATTAAGCTAAAGGTCATTGACTCTAAAAACACTGAAGCAGAGACTAATCTCAGATAATGGACAGGAATTTGTCAATAATCCAGTTAGGACTGCAGTTATCTACCTCAAGAAAGGGAACTGGAAGCTCTGCGCTAAAGCTAGCAGACCGGCGACTATTGATGACGTCATCGAACAAAAATGACGTCCAAAATACGAGACACTATTTTTTCATAACTCTCCGTTTGGAGGTATAAATGGAGGGGAAGGGAGAAGGGAAGAATTCGGATTGGGTCTTAGATTAGGGGTCTCAAACTGGCGGCCCGCGGGCCATTTGCGGCCCCCAAGTCGATATTTTGCAGTTGTTTTATGCTTAAAACTTTGCATTTGCTTTTGTCGTTGGATCTGGTCATCAGAAATGTCCTTAGCAACAGTTGCTAGCGTTGTTAGCTCCTGTTGTTTCTCATGACACGCAGAAGATATTGCTCATTAGTACATAGACATGAACAAATGTTTAATAAACTTGCTCAGTAGACATAGTCAATGGAACAAAGATATAGAGTAAATGCAAAAACTTAATTTTGGCACAAACGGAGCCCCATACAACCCTGCCATAGCCAGACTCTGCCTTCAGTGGCTCCATGGTAAATTGAGTTTGAGAACCCTGACTTAGACAGTCTGAAGGACAGATTATGTCATATTTTAGAAGATAAGAGACAGATGATAATTTTAATCAAGATTATAGCACTATTTTCTTGAAATTGGTGCAACAAAGTTAAAGTTAAAGTTAGAGTCTCACTATTTGTCACGCACCTAGGTGTGTGAAATTTGTTCTCCGCATTTGACCCATCCCCTGGGGGAGCGGTGAGCTGCAGACACAGCCGCGCTCAGGAACCATTTGGTGGTCTAACCCCCCAGTCCAACACCTTAGTGCTGAGTGCCAAGCAGAGAGGCACTGGGTCCCATTTTTAGAGTCTTTGGTATGACTCGGCCGGGATTTGAACCCACGACCTTCCAATCACAGGGCGGACACTCTACCACAAGGCCACTGAGCTAAGTAGTGCTATGGCGATAAAAAAAAGTGTATCGTGCTATTTCTCTTGTATCGTTTAGTTGTTTTTATTGCTGAAATTTTGTGTTTTTTTTCTTTTTTGAGAAAAATAAAGTCAGAAAAAAAGTATTTTTTCCAAGAATGACTGAAAATATACATATATCATGATATATATTGTTATCGTGATATAAAATAATATATATATATATATATATATATTGATATATAATTCTTTTTCCAGCACTATAAAAAAGTATGGAAATGAATTATAAATGTATTACACGGGTTATTTGACTAAACTATATATGGATTCTGATAGGCTTTCAAATACATATAATAGATAGTGCACAGATTGCACAACACTTTAGCATTGAACAATCCCAGAACTGTTTCACAATTGTGTAATCCAATAGTTTGCTGCATAGCTCTGACAGTTAAGACTGGACAAAGGTGGACATCTGATAAACCCCACATGCTCATTTACTGCAGGTTTACTGGATCACAGGTCAAGTCTTCAGTTACCCCATTCAAGGCATGTAATGTTGCATTTACTGTCTTTATGTACATCCTACACTGTTATAGCTTCAGCAGCAATATATGAAGTTTTATGAGACCAAATCAAACAATATAAATCTCACTTTTTGATATAAAGTTTACAAAATGCTCACAGTTGACTAATTTTCGATTTTCCGTGAACACATCACCGATGAGCTAGCATGACTGCATTCCTATAGCAGATTTAGTTCAAATATTTCATTAAATAAGAGTTTTACGAGTCTCAAATGTATGCCGAATTATTTAATAGAGTCAAATAAATCGATTTTATGTTTCATATGTTGTCATTTAAGCGGTTGGAGTGTACCTGCAGCGATTTATCGTAAATTCGACGATTTTTAAATGGAGGACGGTTTTGATTCTGTGCTGCAGAAGGAACACATAATCACGCTCCCGGTGTAGAAACTTTGTCCAAGGTCACTTTACTCACCTCTTCTGTCGCCGTGGGACAATAGCATACTAGTATGACTGTTGAAACTACATTGACCAACAGCCCGACAATCGTCAGTGTGTTCGGGGCGATCCATGTCGGGATTTGTTGGACGAGCCAGTTCCAGAAAATCTGGCACGGCGGCTCGAACAGCGAGCGACCGGAGGCGCTGTATTTATGCTCCTCCAGGCGCTTGAGTTGTGCGGGTGACAGCGGATCGAGCCACAAGGAGTGTGGCATTATTTACCCCCCAACCTCGTCACAACTCCAAAGTCACGAAACAAACTCCCCGGTAGTCCTGGGCGTGGCTCGGAAAAAGCTAAATATTCCCTCGGCCGATTCCGAAAATGTTGGATCTCATTTGGGATTCCTGGCAGGGCGAGAAGACGAGGCCATTTCTCCAGCGGAACCAAGATCTGAGCTAGTCTGTTTCTGTTCGAGGTGAGCCCCGACAGGAAGGAAAGAAGGAAGAAATGACGTGTGATTGTGTGTACCGGGAAATTTGAATTAAAATGCAAGTGAGCTAATCCGTAAATGTTAGAAAAATCGTTCTCGAATGTACGGACGCGGAGCAGTAACATAAATGAAAGCTATCTTAATTTAGCGCTAATTTAAGCTAGAATAACATTAGCTAGCTAGCTAGTTTACAACTGTAAAAAGTTACGAACATTTTGATATTTGCTTCTTTTTACGTATTTTCTTTAACGGCTTAGTAAAAAAAAAAAGTCATTTAAATAATATTTGATTAATGGAATATTCGATAAGAGTTTAAATCCTATATATATATATATATATATATATATATAATTTTGAATATTATTTTTTAGTAATATTTTAAATCACAAGTTCACCATTCAATTTAATTTATACTTTTTTGTATATCTAAAGATATAATGTTAATGATTTAACTGGACAAGGTGAAACTTATTAATTTAATTATGAGTGTAATTTAACCTTTCTTTTTTTTGTTCTAGAACACGTGTCAGAAGTCAAGGCCCAGGGGCCGGATCCGGCCCTCCAGGTAGTTATATCCGGCCCTCTAGATCATTTTATTTTATTGTTATTATTTGCCCAATGTTATCTTGCGCTTATTTCTAACTTGTATAATTTTGACAAAATATATTTTTACGGAGAGTAAAATACGGATTTATTCTGGAATAATAGTAATGTTAAATAGTTATGTTTTAAAAGTTTTAAAGTTTCATTTTAGTGTGTTCAATACATGTTCGGCCCGCGACGTGAGGTGTGTTTTGGATTTTGGCCCCCTGTGTGATTGAGTTTGACCCCCCTGACTTAAATGGGAAGAAATGGAGTCTGATGCGTTTAAATTGAAGCTTCTTTTAATTCGAAAGTCATAATTACAAAGGTGACAGCATGCACATGTGAATGAATTGATCAAACTTCAGTTTACCATGAATTTAGAATCAATACTTACATGCAGAATATTGACTGTAAATCAGATTTACTTTCATCAACTATGACTCAAGTCAAGGTTTGTAAGCAGCATAAAGGAAACCAAACAAGACTGTTTATTTATTGTTTTTTTTTAACCTCCTTCCATGTTCAAGATACCAGCAGAAAATTGTCACTACTTTCAAATATTTTCAAAAAGTCTAGCAAATACTGCAGGTGTGTTTTCATTTGCACAATGTATTATTTTGCATCCATAAGTATTTTTTTTTTCTCTTTACGCACATGTTCTTAGTAATACTACAACCAAAGCACTAATAGCGCACATTAAAATTGATCTTTTAAAAAAACAAAAAAAACAACAACAAAACATAGCGGTGTGTCCAAGGAGGAAAGAAGGCTTTTCTGTGGTAACAAAGATCAAAAGCTGAACTCAACAAGCCAAACCACAGATCAATCCGCCCTCTACCACATCCAGTATTCCACCCTTCACTAGCTGAGTCCAGAAGGTGTGAAAAGCTGGTCATTTACACAAAGTTTCTCATCGTTCACTTTCACTTCTCCTCCTCGACAATCTTCGACTCGTTCATGTACTTATCAATCAGGTGGAGAGGTACTCCACGTTGCATGAGCTCGTAGAAGGTAAAGCCTCCTGTGGAAAAAAAAAAACAAAAACTTTTTAAATCAAGGTTGAGTCTAGAAGGAGAAAAGGAAGAAGCTGTAAATTTGAGTTGTAACCAGCTGGACAAGAAATGAGCTGAAAGAAAACAGAGTATGAATCCGTTTTTCCCACTCCAACAAAATCATTTTTGCTGTTAGTTTTCAACATAAACTTCATTGTTTTTTAATAAAGAAGTGGAGATCAAGAAACTGCTAATGACACAATGTGCAAAGATTTCACAAGTACCAGAAAGGACCAAATAAGTTATGCATGTGTGATCTACCTAGCAGATAATGTAGCACATGATAGGAATAAAGAATCTACAGTCACGTGCATTTATCCAGGTAACATGCGTATCATTACAAAAATAGCACATGCAAATATATTTAATTGATTCTAAATATCTTGGAATCATAAAATTTGGATTTATGAATTGTGTTGAAATGATTATTTGGATTATGTTTAAACTTTGTGTACATTTTTTAAAGGATAATCTGTATACAAAATAGTCATTTTATAAAAGACTAATCTTGTCAACTGGTTTTAGAGCTGGGTGTTATGGAAAAAGTGGTATATCACAATATGTATTCTATTTCACAATAACGATATATATATATATATATATATATATATCACAATATACGACAAAGTATATTTTCAGTTATGCTCTGACAAAAATATCATTGCTTACTTTTCAGACTATTTTGGGTTATAGATAATTAAGTAGTTTGAGACAAACATTTTAATGCAGCAAAATAAATCAAATGAGAACAGATGTGGCTGATATACAGCAGCCATCACATTTGTTTCAAAAACCAAACGTATTTAAATTGAATTAGTAAAAGAATTACTCTTCATGAAAAATATTTTGTAAAGTGCAAAACAGTTTAAAGTTTCTGAGTAGAAAAACACATTTTTGCACAAAATTCCGCTGGAATTATGTTAATTACGTTACTGTTAAAGAGTTATCATGACAAAACCAAAAAAAAAAAAACACTGGAGCTAAAGCTCTGATGTTAAAGCTAATTCTTTAAAAGCACTCGCTAGTTTTACTTTGAAAACAGGAAGCTTACGTGACCCATAATTTAGAAGATTTGTTTACTTCCGGGGACAGTTTTGCTGTCTATGTCTATGAGCGCTGCACATTCGGCTTTGTTTTAGTTCATAAATTAAAATCCAACATTATTCTGCATTTCAGTGCAATAAATATTTTATTATATGATATTTTACTACATTTTACTATATTTATAAACATCGCGAATCAGCAATCTTGGATGTCGCAAATATTTGTTCTCGAATTTTTTGGAGCAGAACGCGAGTATCCGAGTGATTGGATTCTAGTTACAGCCCTATTCCGCAGCTTGGGTTATCTCCTATTTTTGAAATCTCATATGTTCATTTTTGTGGTCTTTCCTTGAGTGAGAGAAAGAATATTGTGTTAGCATCGGTGTGGGAATAGCCTCCTAGTATTTTTGTATAGCTATCTTATCATCGTCAGACAAATTAAATCCAAAATGCAACCAAATCACAGACGTACTGAATGTACTTCTTCTTGGGCTGCCTGCATTGGTGTATCTGTCCATTTCAACTCCGGGGAAACAACTTGAAGCTGTCTGCACTCATGTTAAGTTATGCAAAGCATGTCGTAAAACCTGCATAAGAGCAAATCAATGAACGTAAAGCAGCTTTACATTGTAAACCCTTAAGACAGAGTTTCTTTGCAAAGAATCTCTTTTTAGTTTGTCTTCACTTGTATACATTTTTTGTGTACACACTGACAAAGCAATACCTATACAAGTGTCTTGGGCTATTTAATGATATATTTGGTGTAATAATTAGGGCTGGGAATCACTGGGTACCTCACAATACGATACAATACACAATACATGTCTCACGATATCGGTGATATCGCGACACTGCGATAGTTTGTAAAAAATCATCTCTAATAACTCACGTTATATAGAAGAGCACATATTTTTTGGGAAAATGTGTTTTAATATATCATAATAAACAACTTGTGTCTTATTTTGTGACACAAATAATAAACACATTTTGTGCAAAATTGCTGCAATCAGTAATACTATGCCTCTGACACCAGATGTATTTGAATTATCTGTAAAATTCAATGTTAACAATAGTAAACATGAACAGCAGTTCCACTACTTAGTACAACATTTTTGTTAACAACAGAACAAAAATTCAATAAGTCAAGTAGCTGCCAGGCACATTGGCGCTCGCGACAGCCAGTCTTGAAATGCGCCCCCTATGTACCTCCAAAGGATGACAAATGTAACGTTTTATAGTCTCTTCAAAGAAAAATAAAAGATCAAATATTGGTGAAAACCTATCAAGAATCAATCGCAGGACTAAATGTCGCAATATTTTGCATCATCAACATTTTGGCACACCTGTAGTAATAATTGATTAAATTGGGATATATAACGATGTAATGATAGATGATATAAATGATAGAAGAGAAATGGGACGATAGACACTTTTCTATCGCCTACACGATATGTATCGTCATATCGCCCAGCACTACTGAGTTTCAGAAGTTCATTTCCCTAAAGATTTTAGTGCTAACTGCTAGAGCAAAAGAAGTGGGAAACACGGAGAGCCATTGTTACAAGGAGGGTTTTGTGAGACATTAGCTTCAACAGTATACTAGTACTATCTGAAAAACTCAAATCAGAATAAACAGTAAACTTAGTAGTTCTTCTGTAGTTCTGATTTCCAAGAATAAATTGAATGCAGCACACACATCCCATGTTCCACTGGAGATTTTTGGGGTCACGTCTCAAAAGTACTAAAAATGTAAAAAATATTTTACTCACCTTGCATATGTGTCACAAGTTACAGTCATTGAGGTCACACAATTTCACTGCACTAAGCAATTAAGAGAAGGGATGCTAGCTGGCAGATGCTTTCATGCAATTATGAACTGTCTCACATTGGGGTCTTGCTTTTATTGAAACATCAGCTGCTAATATCTCCAACCAAAAAGGACAGCAAGGTTACACAAGCTGGCTGAAAGATGCATAATGAATGACATAAGCTTCATATGCCGGAACCATATGAAAGCTTACCTTATTTATATGAGAACATACATTCACAATTCTTGAGTTTGGACTGGGGGAGAGAAGAGAAGAGGGGTTAACACAACATGGAGTTATATGTGTGCACCAGGGAAAATGGTTACTGAACTCTATATGAGGAGTTAAGTGCTGCATTTCAGGACATCTGTGGGATAATAGTTCAAGATGGAAACAACTAGAACATCACAGATGTGTGCAGAGGATATAGGCTGTGACCAATAAAATGGAAGGACATGTCGCAACACAAGGGAAATGCTTGCTTGGAGTAGTGTGGGATTATATTTCCATGACACACAGATAAATGTTAAACCATTGTTTTTAATTTTATGTCGTTTTTTTTTTTTTTTTTAACTGATGGCACCAGATGTTCACTTGTTAAAACATCTTTGATAGTTAGGCAGGGATTAACACAAAGATGAATTATAACAGAAAAATAATACTTTTTTATTAGTGAAATAAATTAACCCAAGCAGCTGTGTTTTTATATATTGTTTAGTTTTTTGTCAGGATGATCTGAGTCTAAAGCTACGTCCACACCGCCCCCAACAACAAGTGTTCAAGCGACCACTTTTATTGAAAAGTCTTTGTAAATGCGTGTTTCGCTCTTCCGCATTCAAAATTTTCGTGTTCACTAGTAGCTACGCAAGTTTCTACAACTGTTTTCGAGCTCTATGTACAAAATCCAAAACCATTGAACGCACTTTGAAAGTTAAACCAGATGGAACTTTAATCATTTAGGGACTCGGTTTTGGTAGTTACCATTGACGTATATTATTTTAATGGACATATCAAGATCTTGATATCACCCATAGAAAATGCCTTACCTCTGGCACTTGCAAAATCAGGCCAGAGCCTTCTCCATCACTTCCTGGTCATCTACCGCCATTTTGTAACCCACCAATAGTGACTGGTCCAAGTCGGTTTGAGTTTTTAGAGGAGCTACTGTTGTCTATCATAAATGAACTTGTTTTTAAGTCCACACCCCCCACTACTGATGCCTGAGGTGGGGCCAGCGGACACCACATGCTTTTACTGAGGGATCTGATTGGTCAGTCAATAACTTGAGATAAAGAAACAATATGATGCTAAGAAAAATGTATCAAAGCAAGAATTGTTATTCTGAGAAATAAACTGAGAAAAAATGTCTATTTCTCAATAGAACTCTATGGGATTTTGACTTTCTTGGAACCAGCAGATACTTCCTATTTGGCACACAAGAGGGAAGGGGTTGATATGTCCACTGATTATACAATCAATGGTAGTGACGTATTACTGACGGCAACCGTTGGAAAATTGATAAAGGACAAAAAAAATAATAATGGTGCCCGGATGGAATTAGGACATTAAATCTTTCATATATTGGAATAGAGCTGTGAAAGAAAAAGCCTGTAGCAAAATTTGCGAGATTTGGACCATTTCGACATTTCACATCAAGCCTCTTTCAACAGTAGATGGGCGACATGTGGTAGTGAAAAGAAAAAAAGAAGAATCTCCTAATTTGTCCAATGTGAACATCATATGCTGAAAGCGTGCTCAAGAATACATGTTTAGCGCTCTCTTGAACGCTAGTCACATGCCTGGTGTGAACGTAGTATTACAAAAGGTGGTAAGTTCATCATCACTAAACTTCTTTTCACTACAGTGTTGCCTAAAAAAAAGCTATTCTGGCTTTATATTTGGATAAATTGTATTTCTGACGGTGTTGGTATATTTCCACTGAGACTCATCTTGTACTAGGAACAGTACAGTGATTTTTAAAAAAGGCAATCTGATTAAATCAGTTTAAAATATAACATTTGCTTCCTTTTTTCCAAGATATAAAATTAAAGAAAAATATTTACTATATAAATTTAGCACAATAGTGAAATCCATAAAGTCCTATAGCAATGAAATGATAAATATTTCCTATGTCTATGTTCCTGCATCCTAAAAAAAAGTGCACAACCTGAAGCAATAAAAGTAAAATTGGACAAAAATCCAAACTAATGTGTAATTGCTTCCTTTAACAATAGTTTTGAGTAATGTATTGAATATGCATAACATACCAAATTTTTACGAAATGACATGAAACTTTGAAATGCCTGATGCATCCTGATTCTAATACTTACATGCTTACTCCCCGTATGATCCATTGGGTGGACTGAAACACACGATTCAAACCCCACACACCTCATTTTGAGTTGGTTCCCCAAAATGTAAGCTCTGATTGTCATCATCAGAGTGAATGTTTTTCATTTTGCTTTTAGGGTTAAAACTATATTTTGAGACATTTACAGTTTCTGAATTAGGGTAAAGATTAAGAAGAAACATTTGAGAAACCAGACCCACAGAGGTATCCTAGATGGCTTACCCAGATCACCTCCTGGTCCACACTAACCTTTGATCTCCAGCTTGCAGTCAACTTGGGCTTCTCCCAAATCGTTGACGGCCTTACAAGTGTACAGGCCGCCATCGTAAGGGCTGGGCTTCCGGATTTCCAAAGTACAGACACCTTGGTTGCTAAACATGCGGTAGCGAGGGTCATCAATGATGGCTATTTTGTTCTTCATCCAGATTACTTTAGGCTGCCGATAGATAGACATGTCTTAGTATATTTGATCTTATGGCTAACCTGTAATTTTTAGAAATTATATATCTGCAAATAACCAAAAGTCCTTCAGCCAGGTGTATAAACCACAATAGGTAACAACTTCTTTTACTTGCTACTGCACCACCTACCCTTGGGTTGGCACGGACACTACAGTTCAGAGTGGCGTTGTAGCCGGCGATGGCAAAAGTATTGATGAGTGGCTGTGTGAACTTGGGCGGCTCCTTGAAGTCGTGGTCACTGTACTCTGGGATTTTCACCTGCAAACCTGTGGGGTTAAGGGTAAAGGAATGGGGTTGCGCATGATACTGGCACTGAGCGGTATCATGTGGGGAGTACCCTTTGTGATGAGGAAAAGACAATGTTTTTATTTATCGTCTCCTGGGACTGAGACCTCTCTTTTTAAGGGTCTGTCAGTCATACACCTAACCCAGTGAGATTGAAAAAGAGTCAGACTCACTTAAGGGTGGAAACGATCACTGACAGGACCTTTAAGATAGAATCTGTTAAAAAATGTTGTCAGCACTGTATATAACACTTCACTTATAAAATTGTTTCTTGCTTTGACACTTCTTAACACAGAACAATTTAAAAGTTAATGATTTGTCATTTAGGTCAAAACAAATAAAAGGAACTCAACTGTTGTGGCTACATGGTACATACATTAAGAAGTTGAAAAATATTATTTGAGGTTCTTCTTTATTCTCTCGTTTTCAAAGCAGATCAACACCACTTTCACTCTTCGTTAGTCTTCTTCAGTCTTTTCAGTCATTCTGATCTCCTTAATTGTAGCTCTCCAGTCATCTTAGAGAACCTCCTGATCTCCAAAGATCTGTTTTATCTCCTCCCTAACAGCCACACAGCATTTTTTTCGGCTTCCACCACTTGGTCCTCTGCTCTGCCCTTGTCCTCTTCATCTTACTCATCACCAGGGTCATCCTACACACAACCATCCTATTATGTCCATCTGCCCTCTACACAGCTTGTTGAGCTCTGATCTCTTATATATTATAACTTCTGTACAAGATGTTCTCAACTTGCTTATTCCTTTTCTGAAAAAATATTACTTCTACTCTGTTCCTCTTTCCATCAACACCATGATAACACACCTTGAACCTGCTCCCAATCTATAAGCCTCTCTTTCAATCTGCTTCCTTGAACACATGGGATATCCACCTCTCGTATTACTATCATCATTACAGCCATATTTATTAGTTTCACATTTATATATTAAGCATGTATCAAAATAACATTCTGTTCTCTTACACTATTGACACTATTGTACCTTCTTTGGCAATGAGTGCACTCTTTTTGGTTTGAGTAGCATTTTCGCTGAGACCGCACATATTCTCAGAGAAGATCCTGAAGTAGTACTCGTTTCCAACCACCAGGTCTGTGATGGTAATACAGGTGCGATGGTAATGCTCAATACATGTGTACCATTCCTGAAAAGGAGAGTTGAAATATGCGTTATATTGACGGGAAAGACGTAGTTGATTGTCAAACTTTATAAACACTGAAATGTGTCATTTTACCATTGTCTTCTTGTCTGCTTTTTGAATAGTGTAGCCTGTTATTGGAGCATTTCCATTGTCTTTTGGTGGAGTCCAGACCAAAGCTACATTTCTTCCCCATATGTCTTCAATAGTTACACTCTGAGGGGGTCCTGGTAAATCTAAGCATTTAAGAAAATCTCAAATTAATGCCTAAATTCCAACATAGCTGGACAGAATGAATCATTTTTGAACGGAATTACCAAGAACAGGATAAAGCGGTTAAAGTAAAAATAATGGTTGTGTCCAAATTCCCCCCCAATCACTATATAGTGCACTATATAGTGTGTTCACCATTTTCTAGTGCTGTCCAAATCTATTAATTCCAAAATCGAATGCACTAGAAATTTCCCAGAAGTCTTTGCGAAAAACTAGCGTGCATCAATGCTCACTAGATTAGCGAATATAGACCACAATGCATTGTGGTTGACCAATTTTGAACAAAAACACATGTTTAAATGTAATTTTTTAATAAACCATCCACATTTTCATCATCAGAACACAGTGAAGTCCTAAATAAACGCAGTGAAAGTTTCCTATTCATTCGATTTTCACTTCGCGAAATCAGTGACATCATATCCGGTGTTTAGAAAAACAAAAGAAAAATAGTGAGCATCGTGACCGAATTACTTTAAAAATCCAGAGCACTATTTAGTTCTGCACTATATAGTTTTTTAGTAGTTATGGAGGGAATTCAGACTCAACCAATTCATTTGTTTTATTTAAAAAATGTTATTGCCTTTGTGGGTTCACTTACCTACAATCTGTATGTCAATAATGGCTGAGTCCACATGATTTTCCACTTGCACTGTCATGTCATACTTCCCAGAATGAGTCCGCTCTGCTTTACGAATGAAGATGATGCTGTCACAGTCTGTGTTGCGAATGCTAACATGCGAAGGTTCAATGGCTTGGCCTTCTTTCATCCAAGTGACCTTGGGCCTCGGTTTGCCCTTTATACAAATGGAGCAACGTGAGTAAAATACGCGCTTAGAGATTTTTTTCTTTCTGTTGGAAGGAGGAATTTACCTGGAAAGGAACCACCAGGTTGACTGCTTCTCCAACTTTGCGAGTGTATGTTTGTTTCAGGTGTCTTGGTACCCGGATCTTGGGTGGTTCTGTGAAATGACCATACCACTACCTTACATATTTATAAATCTCCCTTGCTATCTTGTTGTCCACCTTGTGCTTAGCTTGCAAATTACATGAAACAAAGGATTAAAAAACAAAAAAATGAAACCCATAATTAGGCTTACCAACAACCTCCTTGACCAGCACTGCATGTTGCAGAGTCCGTGGAGGACTGGCTCCAGCTTTATTGATGGCTCTGACTCGAACTAAAATTTTACTCTCCGGAGTTAGTCCTGTAATGGTGTACTTGGTTTTCTCTGTTAGTTCTTTGTTGGAAACTTTCCAGTCATTGCCTGTGTGGAATAAGGGCAAAAATTGGATGAAAAATTACTTAAGTGCATTGAGACAGACATCAAAATATCTTTTTTATATCATTTTTAATCCAATTTCCTAGTTTTCAATTATTTAAGGAACACATATTAAAAAAAATCATAAAGACAAAAATGTTTAAATAAAAAAGATTTTACAGATTTGATCAAAAATATAGTTTTGATTCCAAAATTTTCAAATTTTTTTACATTTTAATTTACATTTCTCTGTTTTACTAACTGATAAAGCAGACACATGCATTGTATGAATTAGTATTGACTTTGCGCAAAAACTGCTAATAACTAATTTTAAATTTTCTGAAGTCAATACAAAAACTCACAAAATTCCGGGAAGGAAATAAATTCCCACTTTTGATCAAATTATAAAGAATGATAGATATCCAAGACTTTTACACTTAAAATGCTAATGTAGATGTTATTTATTCGATATAAAGTTCAGTTGGACTCACTTCCTTCAATGCAATACTCCACCAAATATCCATCCAATCCAGCGGCTCCTATGGTTTCAGGCGGGCGCCACTTTACGGTCACTGTGTTGTCTGTGACATCGTCCACCACCAGCATTGTTGGCTCACTGGTCACAGCTAAAGTGAGATAAATCTTTTGAGGTCAGGTCATTGTTGCAACATCTATTTCCAACAATGGGCATGGATTAGAATAATCTCTTTTTTGCTGTCATGCACATGTGTGTCTGTTTCTCTGAGTGGTATGCTTTTAGTCTCCATGTCTGATCTCATCAGTCCCTCCCTTTGCTGTCTATTCTTGTGCCCTGAATCATATTTAACTCCTCTAGAACTCTCTGACAGGTCTGATCTCCTAAACCTCTAATCCTCAGCTGATCTGGCTGCCGTTATAAAGACGTATGTAATATCTTCAAAAGCTTTTGTGTGTCCAGTGGAGGTCAGTCAGAATGCTTGGGAACTGTGTTGCTGCGGTACCCAAGGGCAGGTCTCACATGTTTTTTCATTCAAGCACTCTGATCGTTTATCCATTGTTATGAAAGGATCGCTGGGTAAACATTCACCTTATGTAAGGGCGTATTAATCTTTCCTGGACACCACGTTGGCACTAGAATCCCCGAGGTCAATGTTTACATTGATGAGACACAAGGGTCACTCACCAAGAGGAGTAAAAGCTTTGGATGGCTCACTGGGTTTAGATACTCCAATGGCATTGACGGCAAAGATTCGCACTTCATATGGCACTCCTTCAATCATTTTTTTGGGTTCAAACGAAGTTTCTTTGATCAGGTCAAAGTTCAGTCTCATCCATCTGGAGCTCTGTTTCTTTTTTCTCTCAATGAAATATCCTTTAGGGAATTCCCACAAAGCTTGTTATTTAACACCAGGACATGCTATTAAGTATTGGTAACAAGCAGGATGCATTGCTTACCTAATATTGGTGAACCTCCATCGTATTTTGGTGGTTCCCAAGTCATGGAACACCAATCACCTCCCACCTCTGGTACCAAGGGTGCATCCGGAGGATCAGGAATGTCTGCAAGCAACACGTTTTGTTTAACTTCAAAGTCTGTTGGGGGGAATTTTGGATATCTTTCTCTTTTTTTTCTTACCGACAACCTTGATTTTGACACTGGCTGTAGCCTCACCGGCCTCGTTCTGCAAAACCATTTTGTAGTTGCCCGTGTCCTCACGCTCAGTGACCTCAATCGTGAGGCTCGTCTGGTCGCCATATGTTTCAGCTCGGACACGATGGCCCGAGTCAAGAATGACCTGGAACAAAACAAACATGATATTTATGTTTTTTGCTTTTTTCAGGCGACTTCTTGCTACTTGTTTTTTATTTAGCTATTTACTGTATAATTAAAAGACTAATGATAATTACAGTAAATGCAGTGTTGTTACAGAAAATGAGATGAAATGAAAGCTCACCCTTTCTCCCTTCATCCACACCACTCTGGGTGCTGGCTCTCCACTGATGGGAACCTCTAAGCGAAGTTTGTTTCCTGCCACGACCGTAACTGTGTTGTCTGGTAGGTTCAAGCTTTCCAAATGTACTTTTGGAGGGTCTGAAGCCCCAAAAAAATGTATTGAACACCAGCAAGCATAAAGAAATGAATCTTGAAATGTTTTCATTTCGTACCAATGATGTGAACTTTGGCAGATAGACTCTGTGAGTACCCCTCTGGTACAAACGTGTAATCTCCTGCATCGTGAAGTGAACTGGTTTCAATTTCCAGTCGGTGAACCCTAAAAAACAGGAACAAAGTTACTTATTCTTAGCATAATAGCAATGTATCATCAACGAGTTGTTCCTTACTTGGCTCTGTGTATGATATTAATGCGATCGCTGGGCTGGATGAGCTGTCCATTCCTGTACCAACGGCCAGGGACATTTCCCGGGTAGATCTCACAATGTAGCTTAAGGGGTTGTCCAAGCTTCACTGTTATATCCTGCAAGTCCTGGTACACCTTAAGTGGTTTCACTAAATCAGTAGAAAAAGACAAAACACTTAACACATACAGAAACTAATGCTAAAAAACACTATTATAAAAAGCAGAAAACTTCTTACATTCAACTTGAACATGAGCCTCTGACACGCCCCCGGTGGCCATTACAGAGTACGTCCCTGTGTCTTCTCTGGAGGCATCATCAATCACCAAATAGTGTTTGGTTCCTTCACTCTTAACTCGGTATCTGGACCGCACTCCTGTTGGGACCTCAACACCGTTCTTCAACCTAAAGGAACATTTTTAAGTCATTAGTAGTCACTGTATTTTGGCCATTCACTTACCATTAGAAATAATGATTATAAAGTAGGATTATTCATAGCAGTTCATAATAAAAAGTTATTGTTTTATATTCTTAGGTTTCATATGAACTTTCAGTAGTTAATTTTTATTTATGCATGAACAAGTACATCTGTGGTTTCTGTCGGAACTGATAATTTAGGAGGGTTTTAAAATAAAAATAAAAATGTTTTTTAAATGCTTAATTTACCATTTGATGTGAGCGCCTTCCTCAGACACCTCAC
>NW_023417096.1:24732-27766 GCF_002922805.2 Oryzias melastigma | reverse complement strand
CTGTAGAACACAATCTTTGACTGTCCATGTTGAAAGCTTTGGCTGGAATTTGTGGTACCGCACTCAACTGGCTCTCATCTTATTTATCTGAGCATGTCGGGATCCTAATCTTCAACTGCTCCACTGCTGTTTGGGGTTCCACAGGGCTCTATTCTTGGACCACTTTTATTCTCTTTGTACCTCCTTCCTCTGGGCGCCATCCTGAGAAAACAAGGAGTCCCCTTTCACTGTTATGCTGATGACAGTCAGATTTATCTACCAATAAAGAAAGGAGGCTCCGTTACAACACTACTGTCTTGTCTCCAAGACATCAAAGACTGGATGGCCCTCAGCTTTTTAAGTTTTAATGACAAGAAAACAGAAGTGATGGTGTTTTGTCCCAGCAGCTCCTGTGAGCTGGGTCGTTTGACTCCTCATCTCAGACAGTCCGTGTCAGATCTGGGTTTTAAGATGGACAGTGATTTTAAACTTGACTTTCAGATCAGCTCAGTGGTAAAATCCAGCTTTCTTTATCTGAGGCAGCTGGTGAAGGTGAAACCCTTTTTATCTAAACATCATTTTGAGACAGTCATCCATCTTTTATCACACCCTGGCTGGATTACTGTAACTCTCTTTATTTTGGAGTTAGCCAGTCGTCCCTCTCACGTCTCCAGCTGGTCCAGAATCTTCTGTTCGGGTTCTGGTTGGAGCGCGTAAGAGGGACCACATTACCCCCATCCTGGCTACCCTTCACTGGCTGCCTGTGAATTTTAGAATTCATTTTAAGATTGTTTTATTTGTTTTAAATCTCTGAACAACTGTTCACCGCCTTGCCTCTCTGAGCTTCTCTGTCCTTACACACTGACCCGGTACCTCAGGTCAGCTGATCAGCTTCTCCTGGAGGTACCGAGGTCTAAGAGGAAGCTCAGGGGAGAGCGAACATTTTCAAACTGTGCACCAAAGCTGTGGAACGCTTTACCACTGAGCATTCGGCAGGCATCCTCAGTGTCCATTTACCGCCAGGCATTTGACAGTGTGTGGGACTCTGCTCTGCTGGT
Source organism: Oryzias melastigma (assembly GCF_002922805.2). Lineage (NCBI taxonomy): Eukaryota > Metazoa > Chordata > Actinopteri > Beloniformes > Adrianichthyidae > Oryzias > Oryzias melastigma. Next base: position 26,729 of record NW_023417096.1, on the reverse strand, counting down.
TGACATGGTTGAGCCCTGCACGCTCAGCCCCACCCTTCCTGTTTCTCCAATCTAATTCTTTCCACCTGTGCTGATTGACTCCTCAATGTGCTCCAGCTGCTTCCACTCAAAGTCCTCAAGCTCACATGCACTCTGCCAGGGGACGGTGAGGAGGAACTAGCTTGTGTTGGGAGGTCGGTGGTGTTTCGTTCACAGTGTTGTGTGTTTTTGGAAATTGAGAGGAGTGTTGCGATAGTGAGGTTGGTGGACGCTGGAACTACTGAGGAGGAAGTTTGGTGTGGTTCACCGGCCGATGGCCTGTATAGGCCCGGTACATTGGTGTGCTTGCCGAGCTTCTTCTCCAGGTGTTTGAGGGGGGCGTTTGTTGTTTGTGTGTTTTTGCTTTGTTCTTCTAGTTTTGGGGATGCTTATTGATGTTTTGGGGTAATGTCTGCTAGTTCTGGAAGTCTTGACTCTGATAAACTTCAACTGTCTGGGAAGCGAGACAGGTCTGCTTCTTCTTTGGAAAAAGACGAAGGTAGGGAAGTGAAGATGGTTATGTCTGTTGTAGAACTAAAAGTCGTGATAAGACTGAAGGAGCAGTCAGGAGAGGGGTTCAGGCCATGAACCCTTTGAAGATAGCAGACTGGCTAAAATGTATTGGGGCTGATGTGAAGGCTCAAATTGTTCAGAGTGGAGCCCTGTTGGTGTTTTGTTCAAATACGGATCAACTTTCTAAAGCAAAGAAAACCACAAGGATTTGTGGGAAAAAAAGTGGAGGTGTCAGTGACAGGGCGGAGGGATGTCGTGAAAGGTGTCATTCATAATGTGTGTGCAGATGTGTCAGAAAAGGAAATTGCAGACAATATCATGGGTGGGGAAGTAGTGGAGGTAAAGCGATTTAGAGCTCGTAATGGTGGTAATTCCAACGCCCCAGTAGTACATTCATTTTCTGGAAAAAAAAAACACTCCCTTTAAGAGTTTTTCTTGGTTGTATCTCTTACCAAGTTAGGCCCTATGTTAGACCCCCTTTGAAGTGCTTTAAATGTCAATGCTTTGGACATATGGCTGATGCCTGTGGAGGGGACCGGCGTTGTGCAAAGTGTGGGGGTGGTCATGATATTTCCAGTTGTGAAATGACAGCTTTAAAATGCTGCAATTGTGTGTGTGTGTGTGTGGGGGGGGGGTGTCATATGGCGTCGTCGAGAGAGTGAATGTGTGAATCTTTTGTTAAAGCCAAACAGGTTCAAGATGTCAAGGAGCAGTTTAACATATCATAAGCAGAAGCAGTTAAATGGATTAAAGTGGGTAATCCTCCCAGTACTTCAATGAACACGTATGCTCATAGGAACTCATCTTCTGAAAGTTCACCTACAACAATTGTGGGTTCCAATAGAATGGTGGTCCACACAGAGTCCTTGTTGGCATTCATAGTTGATGTTATGTACGGGACGCGTGGGAAAACATCCAGATCTGATTTAAAAAAGTTTGTGGCTGAGTCTGCTAATAGATTTTGGGGATTTAGGAATTTTGCTCCTCAGTCTCCTCATGAGTTCATGAAGGCAAGCCAGGTGAGCCAGTCTGAGAGAGAAGTTGACATGGAAGACATTTATGATTTGGATGATGAGGCACTTTTTGAAGATGTGGATCATGTTTGAGTTGTTGCTTATGTTCTCCATTTTGCAATGGAATGCTAGGAGTCTTATTGCTAATGGGCAAGAGTTCAAGCGGTTTATTAGGTATTTTTCACCAGCACAGGATTTTTATGTGTATGTAACAAGGGTAAACTGACAGTTTTATTTCTGTGTGTATTTCTTTAGAATTTAACCAAATCCTGATCTTTTTATTTATTTATTTTTGCAAAATGTTTATTTTGTTCATAATCAATACATATCTTTTATTTGAGACATGAATGTTAATATCTGTACTGTCACTTTAAGAGAACTTTCTGGGTTTCTGTGTACCGCCTAGGGCTGCCACGATTATTCGACTAATCGACGACTATTCGACTATTAAAA
>NW_023417096.1:19408-23731 GCF_002922805.2 Oryzias melastigma | reverse complement strand
CGCCGCACGAACCGATTAGTCGACTAATCGAAAAAAATAATCGGAGATTAGTCGACTATTGAAATAATCGTTTGTGGCAGCCCTAGTACCGCCCCCACCCTCTCAGTTTGCGCTGAGACGACTGAGAGGAGGTAATGCTTTTGTTCTCCGTTTGTATTTTTAATTTATTTTCGTAATTTACAAATGAAAATGTAACTGAATGTTTGCTGAAGTGCAAAATTGATAAGTTATGGTGAACGTGCAGTAGTTTCAGTTAACTACAAACTGCGTAAATGTTAGAAAGTTTGTAGTTTCTGCCGTAGTAGACACATGTGGACAAGTCTCCCGTTCTCTGCTCAACAGGATTCAGCGACCCCGTGTGTGTGGCGGGAGAACTGCATGTCACCAAGTTTTATTTTCTGTTTGATATGTACAGTTTTACTGAGATGTCTGCGAGGAGGGTCATCAATAGAAGGACCAGCAACCAGTAGATGTCTGTGATCCAGGGTCTCGTCATCTTTCCAGCGAACACAGAACACAACGCAGAGCATTTCCTTTTGGGTCAACGGATGTGTTTGACGGGCAGTTACACCCCTGTTACATGTACAAGAGACGCGGTTGCACCCTGTTCTAGATTTTGTCATTCCGGGATATGATTGCATACGCCAAGATAGAATGGATAGGGTTGGAGGGGGGTGAGCTACATTTGTGATGTATGGTATCCAATTCAAAATCTGTAAATGGGAAGGAACGCTTGAGTGTGTGATTTTGGAGGTTTGGTGTAATGAGGAAATTGATTAATTGTTATAATCCAAATTAACCACTACTATTGACAGAACTACAAAATATCCTCAGTAAAACGGAAAAATCTGTGGTGTGGGCGGAGGATGTTAATGCACACAACCCATTGTGGGGGAGTTGCAAAAGAGATTTCAATGGATCAATAATGGAGGAATTTATGGATCATTCCAATCTGGTACTCCTAAACACCACTGTTCCAACTCGAGTTGATATTAGGTCAAATAAGGAATCGTGTCTCGATCTGACGTTCTCTTCACCAGGCTTGGCAAGAATTGGAGAGCGGGAAGAGGTGCGTGGAAATCTGCTAGGAAGTGATCATTTCCCGGTTCTGAGCTGATTTGGACGATCTTTGGTGGTGGATGTTGGGGAAAGGCTTCAAAGGTTTAATTTTTCACGGGCTAACTGGAAGGATTTTGTGAATGGAACAGCTGCAGGTTTGGGTCAAACTAACAGTGAAGGCACAATAGATGAGATGTGGGAATCATTAGTTTGTCTGATTCTGGGTGTTGCTTCTAGAACTATTCCTATTAGGGGTAATCCAAGGAATCGTGTTATTGTCCCTTAGTGTGATGTAAAATGTGATGCTGTGATCAAAAGAAGACAGATTGTTTTTAGGAAAGTTCGGAAATTTCCAACCCCTGAAAATGTTATTGAATTTAACAAGTGTAGGGCTTTGGCCAGGAACTGAAAAAAGACTTATTGGAGACAGTTTTTTTAGTACGTTGGGACCTGAGACTCCTGTGGTACAGCTCTGTAGAAAAATTCACAGAACGGCTGGAAAAGCGGTGTCGATGAAAATACCAGTATAGGGTGATGGGCAACGAGAAGCAGTTCACAATAAGGATGAAGCTGAGATGTTTGTTTGAGTTTTCAAGGATATTTACGATTCTGTGGGGGTGGGACAAGATGTTCTGGAGTCGAGATGAACTTTGCTGGAAGATGGTGCCAGAGTCCTGGAAACTTCAGTGTGGTACCAATACTGAAACCTGGTAAAGATCCCTCCTCTCCTTCGTCATATAGACCCATTGCTCTAACATCTGTTGTATGCCAAGTAATGGAAAGGACAGTGACTAACAGGCTGGTGTTTTATTTGGAAGATAGTAGATTTTTCGTGAACTTTCAGAATGGCTTCAGGAAGGGACGAAGTACAATAGATTCAATTGCAGTCTTGGATAGAGATGTTAGGCAGGCTATGATATATAAAGAAGCTGTGATTGCTGTGTTTCTGGATATTGAGAGGGCCTATGATCGCCTGTAGAGGGGAGGGGGGGATTGTTAATAAAACTGCGTAAAGGTGGTGTTCATGGCAGAATGTTTTCCTGGATTAAAGATTTCCTGAGTGGTAGATCTATACAGGTTAGGGTGGGGAATGTATTGTCGAGTAAAGTGGATGTAAAAAATGGTACTCCTCAAGGAGCAGTTATTAGTCCTGTACTTTTCAATATAATGATAAATGATATATTTACAAATATTGATAACTCTTTTGGCAAATCTCCGTTTGCCGATGATGGTGCCATCTGGAAGTGTGGAAGGAATATTGCTCATCTTTTTTTGCGAACACAGAAGGCATTAGACTCTATCGTTCAATGGGCTGACCAGTGGGGGTTTAAGGTTTCCAGTGAAAAAAGCAAATTTATAATTTTTGGTTGTAAAAGGAAGATTCCTCCCACGAATCTTAAAATGTATGGACATGTGATTGAAAGGGTCAAAGTCTTCAAGTTTCTCGGACTGTGGTTTGATGAACGGTTGACATGGAAAACACATTGAAAAAATTGTGATTAAATGTGAAAAAATTATTAATATCATGAGAAGCCTGCCTGGTAGCGATTGGGGGGCAGAAAAATATACTCTGCAGTTAATTTACAGTGCCATGATCAGGTCTGTTTTGGATTATGGCTGTCAAGTGTTTGGAGTTGCTGCTAAGACTCTTCTTCTTAACTTGGACAGAATTCAAGCAAAAGTCTTAAGAATTTGCTGTGGGGGCATTTAGAACGGGGCTGCACGGTGGCGCAAGTGGTTAGCGCTCTCGCCTCACAGCGAGAAGGCCCCGGTTCGAATCCCGGCTGGGACCTTTCTGTGTGGAATTTGCATGTTCTCCCCGTGCATGCGTGGGTTTTCACCGGGGACTCCGGCTTCCTCCCACCGTCCAAAAACATGCCTCATAGGTTAATTGGCGACTCTGAATTCCCCCTAGGTGTGATTGTGAGAGTGGATGTGTGAGTGATTGAGGCCCTGCGACAGGCTGGCGACCTGTCCAGGGTGTACCCCGCCTTCGCCCATCAGTAGCCGGGATAGGCTCCGGCACCCCGCGACCCCGAAAGGGAAGAAGCGGTCAAGAAGATGGATGGATGGATGGCATTTAGAACGACGTCAATTCCAGCTCTGTTGGTTGAGATGGAGGAGTTACCTTTGCAGCTTTCCAGCTCTGTTGGTTGAGATGGAGGAGTTACCTTTGCAGCTTTCCAGCTCTGTTGGTTGAGATGGAGGAGTTACCTTTGCAGCTGAGAAGGTTGAAACTGGGAGTGCACTACTGGGTTAGGGTGGCAGGATACAGTGGGGATTTGGCTGCAAAATGTCTTATTGTTGACTGATGGGAGTTTGAGGGCGTCCATAAGAAAGTTCATTTTATGACACATGTTGCACAAGTTTTAGAGTCTATGTGGATACAGAGTGATTCTCTGGTTGGACTGGTGTGGCCTCCAATGCCTCCGTGGTGCCTGCCAGAACCAGATGTAAATATGGATCTACTAGGAATGGATAAAGGGAATGCATGTCAACAACTGAGATAATATTTTCGTGAACAAAGCGAGGCAGTAAAAATATTTACTGATGGGTCAAAGGAGAGTGGGTCACAAAAAACTGGGTTTGGGGTTTTTGTTGATGGGTTGCAGGAGGTCAGTTTGAGTATCAGAGTGACAAACTGTCTATCCATGTTCACTGTTGAGCTTTTAGCAATATTATGGGCTTTGAACTGGGTAACAGATAATATACATCCACATATAATCATATGCTCTGACTCATCAGCTGCCTTGATGGCCATTTGACACAGGGATTCGGAAACTCGCCCTGACTTGATTTATTCTATTTTGCAGTGTCTTTACAAGGTAGAGAGTTTGGGATGTACGGTTTTGTTCATCTGGGTTCCGGCACATGTTGGGATTGAAGGCAATGAGACTGTAGATGCTCTGGCGATGGGGGCCCTTACTAAAGATAATGTTGATGTAATAGTACCTTTTGGTAAACAGCAATGCTTTAGTATTTGCAAAAAACATCTAGATAGTCGGTGGCAGGAAAAATGGGACATGGAGCAGAGGGGACGACTTTTATATTCCTGTCAGAAGTCAGTAAAAATCAGCCGACCGGCTCCATACTCTTGCCGTAAAGATGAGGTAGTCATCAGCAGAATACGACTGGGACACTCAGTCATTCATGTCACTCATGTCATTTTTAATTGCGGGCTGCACGGTGGCGCAAGTGGTTAGCGCTCTTGCCTCACAGCGAGAAGGCCCCGGTTCGACTCCTGGCTGGGACCTTTCTGTGTGG
>NW_023417096.1:19177-19330 GCF_002922805.2 Oryzias melastigma | reverse complement strand
TTCTCCCCGCGGTGTCATAGTGCCCGCTGTTCTGAGGATATCAACACCTTGCGGAGCTGTCGCACTGGACTGTGGACAGTTTCCCGCACACCTTCTGACTGGTGGTTGGGTTGTTGGCCTGGCGTTTACTTTTTACTATTTTAATTGTACAGA
>NW_023417096.1:12019-19093 GCF_002922805.2 Oryzias melastigma | reverse complement strand
TCAGTGGCCGGGATAGGCTCCAGCACCCCCGCGACCCCGAAAGGGAAGAAGCGGTCAAGAAAATGGATGGATGGATGGATTTTTAATTGCAGTAAATATAGGGTGGAAAGGAGGTGTTTTTATTACAGACTCAGACTTTATGCGTTACTGATTTGTTGATTAGAAAAGCACTCCTTCATTTTCTCCGTCAGACTGGTTTATATTTTAGGATTTAGTTAAGTTTTACTGAAAACCTGTGGGGGGCAGCATTACACACATCAGTGTACAGCCTAGCGGAAATTATTAGAAGAAGAAGATGCACTCTGCCAGTTTGTTGAATCTATTTACGTCCCAGCAAGTCATAATGTGATCTCCTGGTTATTTCATGGTTTTGGCCCTGTTTATGGCCTGAATTAAGAGTTTAGCCTGTCCCTTTTTTGAAGTTTTCCTGTCTCTGTTCCCTCCTTGGGGAGTGTGGATTTCCTGGAGCTCTCATTTCATTATGCCTCCAAAAGAAATCACTCTACACTGATCATTGCACCAGTCCATTCTCTGCATCTACTTTGTTTTGGAATCCCCAGCAGATCTGCTCACATCAGCCGCCCTGCACTATTACCCTCTGGAGTATTGGTCAGTCACAGCTGCTTCTGAGGACCTTCGGGTAAGCGATCATCATCACCCCCAAGCTTGGATCCTGAACTACCAAGTGTGTATCTGACTTTGAGGCTCTCCTGTGCATCTGGCGGCAAATCAACTTCCTCTACCTCTCAATAAACACTTTGATTTTAACCTGTTCATTGCTCAGCTTGGGTTGTCCTTCTGAACTCCTAACACTCGTGTGTTTTACCTTTTTTTTATGTAATTTATCTGTGTTTTTGTTCTTTGAACTTTTAATGTGCAGCGCCTTGTTCGACCAAGGTCATTTTCAAGGGGTCATAAAAATCAAATAAACTTAAACTTATTTGTGCCGTCTTGGGGAGGGGTCCAGATGACCCCATTCCCAATGTCAACATACCTAGGATAGCACAAGTGTTGTCTTATCCCCAGTTCATTTGCCTGTGTTAAGTCAGTTTGTCTTCCTTTAATTTGAAGCTACATTTAGTTGGTGCCTTTATTTTGAAGGCTGGGTTTGGGTTTTTTCAGGAAGTCTATGTCAGCCATCTTAATTCAGTCTTTGCCATGCTGTCTTTTCATCTGCTGCCATCCTGCTTCTGTTTGAGCCAGAGACCTCATTGTCTGTAAGTTTTGGTTCAAGTTCATCAATATTATTCTTATTATAATATCATTTGTCTCAGTTTCTTTGTGCTTAATTATTAAATTGGCAGCAGCATTGGAACTTTGTAAATAGAACTTTAAACACATTGTTTTGTTAAATTCATCATGTTTGGACATTTTATTTTATTGATTATAGCCTTTTGTATTTGCAGTTTTACTCTTTGTTGAATGAATAAATGGAGCTTGGAAGCAACTCCGACGTTTTTAAGCAAGAGTTAAGCTCACTGCTAAATCATATTAGAAACATATGAGGAGAGCAGGAAAAGGGTCACTTACCTTTTTCACCACCCTTATATCTATACCCTCATAATCTGCTGTTTTTTACACATTTAACATTGTTTTTATTTTCATTCAGTAGATTATTCACTGGATATACAGTATGTCACAAAAGTGAGTACACCCCTCACATCTCAGCAAACATTTAGTTATATCTTTTCATAGGACAACACTGCATAAATGACTCTTTGACACAATAAACAGTACCAAGTGTAAACTTAGTATAGCAGTGTAAATGTACTGTCCCCTCAAAATAAATAAAAATGCAGCCAATATTGGCTGAAACCCTGGGAACAAAAATTAGTACACCCCTAAGTAAAGATGTGAAATGTCAAAATTTTGTGTGGCCACCATCATTTTCCAGCACGGCTTGAAGTCTCCTGGCCATGGAGTTCACCAGACCTTCACATGTTGCCAGTGGAATCCTCTTCCACTCCTCCATCACAACGTCACGGAGATGGTGGACATTTCGCACCTTTTGCTCCTCCACCTTCCTCTTCAGGATGCCCCAGAGGTGTTCTATGGGGTTTTAGTCAGGAGACATGCTTGGCCAGTCCATCACCTTTACCTTCAGCCACTTTAGCAAGCCAGTGGTCATGTTGGAGGTGTGTTTGGGGTCATTATCATGCTAGAACACTGCTCTGCAGCCCAGTTTCTGGAGGGAGGGGATCATGCTCTGCTCCATTTAACTCACCTGCTAACTGGTAAAACCTGAGACAGTGTGACACTAATGATTCACATGACAAAGGGAAAGTGTTAGGTTCAAACAACCTGAAACATTTCTCTGAAAGGAAGACAAGAGAGGGGTCAGTTTTTAAATCAGATTTTACTTGCACAAGGAGAACAGACAGAGAATGTTCAAACCAGTCTCCACCCGCTCTGAAGATCTTGGGTCAGGGTTTCCCTATTTATAACCTTTCAGGGGCGGTCTTATTTTATTTACATTTGCTGCTCTCAAGGTGTGGAAGGAAAAACAGCCTCAAACTGGTTCTACTATCATTAATGTCATAGTTCAATGCAATAGGTCTGCGTCAGCATCTTCGAGTATCTGTAACATGTCAGCCTCCAGACAGCCTTCAGCTTAGGATGACTGCATCCTTCCAGATACCAGCTGAGCACGACCTCGAATGAGCAGAAAGAGAAAAGAGGTTAAAATCATACAAAGCAAATATAAGATAAATGTATGTACAACTCTATCAATTCCCCCCTGTTTATCACATATTTGCTCAAATTCTCACATCACCTGTCAGCCACTCCCTGGGAAGGTTTTCAGCTGGAGGATCACATTTATGAGCACAAATACATTCACACTTAGAATTTTTGCCCTACATAGTCACCAGTGTCTGGGAACAGGTCAGGCAGGTAGAGGGCTTCTCCTTCATCAGAAACTGGTTCAGGTTCTGGATCGTCACCTTAAAGAGGGTACAGCTGTTCCGGTGGTGGCGCTGCTGGTGAGATAGCAGTTATTATCAATCGGTCAACTAAAGAACGGAGGCAGGGAATACAACAACATCCACATGAGGTCAGAATAGCTGCAAAAACTGCAAAGGAGACTAGAATAGAGGACACAAGGGCTTTATAGTTGCTGAACACATTCAACCACGCATCCCACATGGTGGCGTCAACCCCGGAGTGCTCTTCCATTCTACCATCGAGGGCACGAAGCCCTTCTATGGCTCTGGTCAGGCTGCCATCCGCAGCGGTGTTGTTGGGGCTGAAGATGCATTATTGCTCCCCGAACATCGAGCAGACTCCTCCTTTCTCGGCGAGTAGCATGTCCAAAGCTATCCTGTTCTGGAACGGCATCAGAGAGGTAGCCTGTAGTTGGCCATGTACTGCTTCAAAACCTGCTAGTGTCCAATTTCCTAGCTTCTGACCATTAAAATGGATGAAGATAATCCTGTCAACGTTCTTATTTGGGGCACTGGAAACAGTGCACTTATGATTGGAATATTCTCAAACCCAGCAGCGACTTGATCCGCTAAGTCATATTTATCTGGAACACCACGAGGAACACCTATATAGCATCAATGTAAGTGAGATCATTCTCTAACCATGGTGCTGACCGTTAACTAAGGTGCAAATCACCTGCATAAAGGCTAGATAGTCTGTGCACGAGATCTGCTGTTGAGGTAGGAAAGACAGAAACTGGCAACAGTAAAGTCACCAAAGCACAAACACCTGTGACATGTATAGGCATCTTGTCATAAAGGTTATCAGTGCCACACCACCACCAAAGATCTCCTCTGGACACTGGTCTAAAATACTGATCAACTGCAACAGAGAAGATATTCAACGTCAAATTAGCTAAATTCCTTGACAAATCTAACACAATAAATGAAAGCCAATCTGGTTTCAGAGAAAACAGATCAACCTCAATGGCTATCAGTAATGCTGTAGAGGAAATCACAAACGCTCTGGATAAAAAGAAATATGCAGCTGGAATCTTCATTGGCTTAAAAAAAGCATTTGACTCTCAATCATGACATCCTACGGGACAAACTGGAGTAAGAAAACAGTAAGAAAACAATTTGTCAAGATGAATGAATTTACATCAGAGGCCAANCAGAAACTGGCAACAGTAAAGTCACCAGAGCACAAACACCTGTGAAATTTATAGACATCTTGTCATAAAGGTTATCAGCGCCACACCACCACCAAACATCTCCTGTGGACACTGGTCTAAAATACTGATCAACTGCAACAGAGAAAATAATCAACGACAAATTAACTAAAATCCTTGACAAATCTAACACAAGAAATGAAAGCAATCTGGTTTCAGAGAAAACAGATCAACCCCAATGGCTATCAGTAATGCTGTAGAGGAAATCACAAACGCTCTGGATAAAAAGAAATCTGCAGCTGGAATCTTCATTGACTTAAAAAAAAACGTTTGACACTCAATCATGACATCTCACTGGACAAACTGGAAGTGTACGGGATCAGAGGAGTAGCGCTAAGTTGGGTCAAAAGCTATTTTACAGTAAGAAAACAATTTGTCAAGATTAATTAATTTACATCAGAAGCCAAAAGGATAAGTTGTGGTGTCCCACAAGGATCAATTCTGTGCCGCTGCTGTTCAATATTTACATCAAGTATATATTCAGTGTTTCAAAACGTCAAAAACTAATTTTATATAGTAAAGACACAAATATTTTCTATTCTACAGACAGTCAAAGGGAACTTATCAATGTGTTGAACACAGAGATAATCAAAACAAAATCATGGATGGAATACAACAAACTATCTTTGAATCTAGACAAATCTAAAGTCAAATCAAACTCTACTGACCTTATTCAATGATCACAAAAATGAATGAACCAAAAGTGTGTTTTATTTTCATTTCCTATTTTCTAATCAATGCATTTAATTGTTCCTGTAATGAGTTTGAAATAACTGCATGTTTTGTTCTCGTATTCTTCAATCTATGCTTGAAATAAACTAATCAATCAATCAAAACAGAGGAATTGCACCATGCTGCTGGCAAATCCCCAATCGAGGTCCTTTCCCAGACATGTTGATACATGAATGAGCATTAAAAGCGACCCTTTTTGAAAATAGTGGCTTCTTAGCATCTGGAGGAGCTAGAGGAAAAACTGAATCTCATTCAGTGCAATTTTACCAGGGTTAGTTTTATTCTTCACGTCAATTAAACATCGGGGAGGAATAACTAAGGCAGGAATAACTTTAAGCAATGGCCTTGGAGCCGAACACACAGCACAGTCCTGTCTAGTAACATTTGCCGCTTGCCACTATATATATTTTGTTTTTTGTTTGTTGTTTATTTATTTATTTTTTGTCTTTTTACCACCTGTTTTATCCTCATTTTCTTCCATGGTGTTTGAACATAGGTAAAATTTTACACATGAGTCTTCTCCTGATTTATACACACAAAGACTTAACCTGGAACAAGGTGGACCTTTGTCAGTTCTACTATATAAGAAATGTTTCTGATCTAATAGGAGGCTGCTTGCATCTAAAGTCAGGACTAGGGATGGAATCTGTCCTGCTGTCTGAATACTCATAGGTAGTCTCTGTTTCTCTGTCCCATGATGGCTCAGATGTGGCGAATGTGTCACCCCAACTAATGGAACTCCAGATAACCAACGTCATATAGAATTCATAACCTATCCAATCAGAGGCTTTGCACCCTCTTACTTTAATAAATGAAAGCGTAATTATAATGGTTGTAGTGACATGCAAACTATCGTAACAAACGTAGGGCTCATTTGTTTTAATCTTGCTATTTTCCGGCAGGGGTTCAGCATGTCAGTGACGCAGAACGGGCTGTAAACTGTCCCCCCATGTATGCCACCTGCAAACCTGCGTTTTCGGCTTAGGGGAGCTGGTGCTGTTGGTAGGTTATCAGTATNATTGGAAGGGATACGGTCCGGAGGAGCGACAGTGGATACCAGACCACTTTATTGTGGACAGGTCGCTCCTGACAGATTTCTTTAGGTCTAGGGCTCCTGGACCGTCAGGAGTCGGTCCTTGAGGGGGGGGTTCTGTCATGTCTCGTCAAGCTTCCTGTTGTCTCGTGTGGGGTTCCGGTTTTATTTTGAAAGACTAATCTACCTCTCGTTCCAGACCTTCCTCTTCCTGTGGTGTCTGCCCCTCCCACACCTGTGTCTGCCTAATTTTCCCCAATCGTTCCCACCTGTGCCTCTCCCTCCTCATGTATTTATAGCCTGTGTTTCCCCTTGTCCTGTGCCTGTTTGTCATGTGCCTTTACCTGCCAAGCAAGCTCTTTTATTGATCCAAGAAATTAAATCTTTAAGCTCTGCATCTGAGTCCTGTCCTGTGTTCTGCCTTGTCAGATGGGAGCTGCTAATGTTTCTCCAACATTTTCTCATAAAGACTGAAAGGTTTACTTCTTCATCTAATTCCCAAATGTTCTTAAACTGCGGTAAACGGTATCTTCGTCCAAAAATCATTTCATAAGCCCTCAACCCGGTTGTGCTAGTGATGTTAAGGTACATTTTTACCAAACCGACACATTGAGTCCAGGGTCGTCCTGTTTCTTCCATGCATTTCTTCAGTCTATTTTTTATGGTTCCATTCAATCTTTCGACAAGTCATGCACTTCACGGATGGTACACTGAGAGAGAAAAAAAACTTTTTGCATAAGTAATAAAACCTAATTTTCCATACACATCTACATAATAATCTAAAGATTATGCAAATACATAAATTTTCCTAGTAAAGAAGGGAAGTTTACTTATTCTTTATGAGTAATCAAAAATCTCGATTGCCTATGAGTAAGATTGACTTCTCACTTTCTGAGCATCCACTAATATTATGTAAATTTTATTAGAGAAATGTATGTTTGCTCTATTTACTTAAGACTCAATCATAATCTTACTTGTGGGCGTAAGTAAATTTACCATATTGTCGTTGGTAATTATTATATTCATAAATGCAGTAAAATCTAATCAAGAATTGTTAGTGAAAACTGTTACAAGGATTTTCTTAAGTAAATCTCATTAGTTATTTTTTTTCTCAGTGTACGCACAATGGTATTTTAAATCAATATGGAATAGTGTT
>NW_023417096.1:0-11507 GCF_002922805.2 Oryzias melastigma | reverse complement strand
GCCTCAGCCACCGTCATAGCATCTGGTGCTATGACGGGAAACATTCCCGCCCACTTTGAGAAAATATCTATGATAACCAAACAAAATGTCTTTCCCTCACTTTGTCTCAGCTCAATGAAGGCCATGTGTATCATTTGAAAAGGGTATTGTGGCGTAGTGAATCTTTTCCGCTTCGGTCTCAAGGTCTCTTGTGGATTGTGCCTTGCACAAGTTAAACATGCCCTGCAAAAATCATTCGAGTCTATATGGAGGTCACATGCTTGTTTACAGGCGAGTATGCAGCTGAGAAAAAAATAAAAAATAGTTGAACTTCAAAACATCCTCTAAAAAAAAATGAAAAAAAAACTTAAATTACCCAGAACAGCTAGTGTTTAAACATTAGTCTAGCTCCAAAACAGCATAAAAAACATAAAAAGAAAAGCATTAATTAGCCAAAGCAGCTAGCATGTAGCTGAAATATTAGCCAAGCTCCAAAATAGCCTAAAATATCTTAGTAAATGCCAAAATAGTCCAAAAAGCTAGCAGAATGAGAATTTTAAGCTTTAAAAATGTAACTTTTTGATAAAATTCTGAATAATAAAAAGGCAGGAATATTATTCCAGAATGAATCAACGTAAACTTTCAATATTTTACTCTCCATAAAAATATATTTTGTAAAATCATACGCGCAAGATAACATCAGGCCATTAATGACAATAAAATGAAATGATCTGGAGGCCCGGATCCGGCCCCCGGGCCTTGACTTTGACACGTGTGTTAAAGCTTTCTGTTAACAATAAAGATAGCCTCCAATGTGCGAGAACACTAAAGGAACATTCCATGGTGTTTCCTCTGCTACCACACTGTTTTATTTTATTTTTTATTTTTTTTCACATCAAAAAACAGTTCAAGAACTGCTGCACCCAGACTGCTTAAACCTGCATTAAATCAGGTTTTGGATCGTAAAGAATAAATTCAAAACAGTTTCTGATTTGTGAAAATGTGAAACAGAAGGATTTTATCAAATTTTTCACAATTAGCTGAGTTAATCACAACTTCTCTGCCTGAATTAGCAACACCAGGTACAGGTTCTCTACAAGTTGTACGACATGCTTCTGTGTCACACAAAAACTTCATCTGATTGCCATTTACCAACAAAATCACTTCGGGTTTCATTTCACCAAGACCTTTCTGCAAGGTCCAAAACCGCCTGTTTACTCCCCCCCCTTGTGGTCGGCTAGCCATGCTGAATAATCGGGCATATATGTTGTCTGCTTAGGCTGATCTTTCTGGGGAGGACAGTTTTGAGCTAAATGTCCTGGTTTTTCTAAGTTCCAGCATTCAGGAGGAAAGCCCCCACGGCCTCTTCCTCTTTCACCCCTGAAGCCCCCACGGCTTCTTCCTGTCTCATCCTGCCCCGTTCAGCAAGATGGAACACTGTTCCCAGCAATTTGACCTCCACTCATCAAGTATTCCTATTTTAACTGACCAGCAGTCATTTATATCATATTATATTACATCTTATACCATCTTTATCCTTCTCATCTGTTCTGCATTTAATTCTCAGCTGAGCCCTTTCACTTAACAACTATCTTTTTCTTATACAAAAACACACGAAGACACTATAACAGCCGGCTTGTTCAAACTCAGACAAAAACACACGATAACAGACTATAAACACAAAGAACACTCACTGCCTGTAGCTGATGAGGCTGAAAAGGCCTCCTGTCTTTTCTGTGAAACCTAACCTTTCAGACGTTTCTATTCATCTTTTTCTCATTTTTCTTCTTTAAATTTTTATCATGTCCTGTATTAAATTCTATTTATGAAGACTTTCATTAAATCTGTTATTCATTATTTTAATGTTTCATTAATTTCAGGGTTTTTTTTTTATTTTTTCACTGCAGTGTTTCTCTTTTCTTTTCTCTTGTTAGTCTTTTATTTCATTTATATAATTTATTTCTATTTATACTATTTATTTATGTATTTATTTGAATACCGGTATTTTAGAGAATTTAGTCCAGTCCTGTCAACACCTAGGGTGTTCAATAGGCTGGGATTCATCCAGTGGGATAGCAGCTCAACCTGATGTGGTAATTCTCACTTCAACTCTTTCGAGTGGAGAATTCTTGCCTGTTGCATCCACACCAGTCTGCTATTTGTTCCCACTGCTTTGTATGAGTTTAAAATACCAAGTGGTATTCTAAACTCCAACCACACTCACACTCACACTCATTTTTTTTTTTTTTCTTTTTAAACTTTTGCTTGCAGAATTTGTTGGTCTCCGCCGACCTGACGTATCACACTTTGTCGTCTGTTTTTGCAGAATTTGTCGGACTCTGCCGTCCTCTTTGGACTTCGCCGTCCCTCAGCACCTGTTAGAGCCTAGGATTTACAGGGTTTTACGTTCTATGACCCTCAGTCATTCTTCTCTTTTTGACCAAAGATAGACTCACCCTCTGTTGTCTTTCTTCTTCGGCTCCCCGTCAACCCACTGATCCCGACCGGTGCGCTGAAACCTGGAATCCCTGAAGGTGGGATCAGGTTCCTAGTGAACCTGCTGTGGCCACAGTCTCACCCTGGTTTCCCCGCACCTGCCGGAACCTTGTAGTGAATTTTCCCCGCTTCGGTCTCAAGTTCTCTTGTGGATTGTGCCTTGCACAAGTCAAACATGCCCCGCAAAAATCATTCGAGTTAATATTGAGGTCACATGCTTGTTTACAGGCGAGTATGTAGCTGAGAAAAAAAATAAAAATAGTTGAACTTCAAAATATCCTTTAAAAAAACTGAAAAAAAATTAAATTACCCAGAACAGCTAGTGTATTGGTCTAGCTCCAAAACAGCATAAAAAACATAAAAAGAAAAGCATAAATTAGCCAAAGCAGCCAGCATGTAGCTGAAATGTTAGCCAAACTCCAAAATAGCCTAAAAAATCTCAGTAAATGCCAAATAGTCCAAAAAGCTAGCAGAATGACAATTTTTAAACTTTAAAACCGAAACTTTTTAATATAATTCTGAATAATAAAAAATGCAGGAATATTATTTCAGAATAAATCCACTTAAACCTTAATTAACTTTCAATATTTTACTCTCCATAAAAATATATTTTGTAAAATCATAAGCGCATGATAACATCAGGCAATTAATGACAATAAAATGAAATGATCTGGAGGGCCGGATCCGACCCCCGGGCCTTGACTTTGACACGTGTGTTAAAGCTTCCTGTTAACAATGATGCTGAAGTTGGTTAGCCTCCAATTTGTGAGAACACTAAAGGAACATTCCACTGTATTTTTTTTTTACATCAAAAAACAGTTCAAGAACTGCTGCACCCAGACTGCTTAAACCTGCATTAAATCAGGCTTTGGATCCTAAAGAATACATTCAAAACAGTTTCTGATTTGGGAAAATGTGAAACAGAATGATTTTATCGCATTTTTCACAATTAGCTGAGTTAATCACAACTTCTCTGCCTGAATTAGCAACACCAGGTATAGGTTCTCTACAAGTTGTACGACATGCTCCTGTGTCACACAAAAACTTCATCTGTTTGCCATTTACCAACAAAATCACTTCAGGTTTCATTTCACCAAGAGCAAAGTTTTCTGCAAGGTTCAAAATCACCTGTTTACTCCCCCCCTCAGCATGACTGTGGTCGGCTAGTCATGCTGAATGATCGGGCATATATGTTGTCTGCTTAGGCTGATCTTTCTGGGGAGGACAGTTTTGAGCTAAATGTCCTGGTTTTCCTAAGTTCAGGAGGAAAGCCCCCACGGCCTCTTCCTCTTTCACCCCTGAAGCCTCCACGGCTTCTTCCTCTTTCACCCCTGAAGCCCCCACGGCTTCTTCCTGTCTCATCCTGCCCCGTGCAGCAAGATGGANTGATTGCCATTTACCAACAAAATCACTTCAGGTTTCATTTCACCACGACCTTTCTGCAAGGTCCAAAACCGCCTGTTTACTCCCCCCCCTTGTGGTCAGCTAGCCATGCTGAATAATCGGGCATATATGTTGTCTGCTTAGACTTATCTCTCTGGGGAGGACAGTTTTGAGCTAAATGTCCTGGTTTTTCTAAGTTCCAGCATTCAGGAGGAAAGCCCCCACGGCCTCTTCCTCTTTCACCCCTGAAGCCCCCACGGCCTCTTCCTGTCTCATCCTGCCCCGTGCAGCAAGATGGAGCACTGTTCTCAGCAATTTGACTTCCACTCATCAAATATTCCTATTATAACTGACCAGCAGTCATTTATATCATATTATATTATATCTTATACCATCTTTATCCTTCTCATCTGTTCTGCATTTATTTCTCAGCTGAGCCCTTTGACTCAACAACTATCTTTTTCTTATACAAAAACACACAAAGACACTATAACAGCCGGCTTGTTCAAACTCAGACAAAAACACACGATAACAGACTATCAACACAAAGAACACTCACTGCCTGTAGCTGATAAGGCTGAAAAGGCCTCCAGTCTTTTCTGTGAAACCTAACCTTTCAGACGTTTCTATTCATCTTTTTCTCATTTTTCTTCTTTGAATTTTTTATTGCGTCCTGTATTGTTGTTAAATTCTATTTATGAAGACTTNTATATATGTTCCTTCTCTAATGATGCTGTTTTGATGTTGTTTTTATTTTCATTCAGTAGATTAACTAGATAAACATAATTATAATCACAACACAAATGTGTGATTAAACTTTTTAATTATATACAGCCTTAACTAAAAATAAAGGCTCTAAATGTACTTTTGTGTGTGATTTCATACTACGATTATTCGCAGATATCAAGTGGTTACAAATGCTATAACAAAAATAAGATCATCGCAAAACATTTTTTTTTTCTTTTCCAGGTTTGCGATTAGTTTTTTTGATTATTCTCGATTGGACATAAACTTGCGTAGTGATGTGTGAAGAGAAGTGTTCTAGACTCATAAACCTGAAATTTGGGCTGATGTTTGTTTACATACTTTTATTGCAAGTGGCCACTTAAATGTGAGTCGACAAGACTAGTATGTATTTACCTTGAGAGACTTTTCCAACCAGAAATGCAGAGGTATTGTCTGTGCTAAGACTGCTGTGTTCCTGTCATGGTGACACAGTTTTGTTTTGATTATCTTTAACAATGAGTCCAACTAGAGACAGAAGTTTTACACTTGGAGAGCTGGTGCAGCGATAAAATGCTCTGCATTATTGCAGTAAGATCAGAGAGACAATTGTGGACTTCAGAAGGAGGACACCTCTGTGCTCCCCTTGGCTTCGGAGGAACTGTGGTGGTTTCGGTTCTGAACTTCAATTATCTGAGCACACACATGTCTGATGGCCTCACCTGGAGGACAACTTTAGGTTTTCACCAAAGACCCTAAACTGACTAATTCAGAGTTGATCAGAGTCGTTCTTCTCAAAAAACAAACTCCCTAAAATGTGAACACGGTTTATTTAAAAATATTATTATTGAAAGAGATCTGTTAGGTTCAGCTGTTCCGGTGGTGGCGCTGCTGGTGAGATAGCAGTTATTATCAATCGGTTAACTGAAGAACGGAGGCAGGGAATACAACAACATCCACATAAGTTCAGAATAGCTGCAAAAACTGCAATGGAGACTAGAATAGAGGACACAAGNCACATAAGGTCAGAATAGCTGCAAAAACTGCAATGAAGACTAGAAGAGAGGACACAAGGGCTCTATAGTTGCCAAACACGTTCAACCATGTATCCCACATGGTGGCGTCAACCCCGGAGTGCCCTCCCATTCTACCATCGAGGGCACGAAGCCCTTCTATGGCTCTGGTCAGGCTGCCATCCGCAGCGGTGATGTTGGGGATGAAGATGCAGCATTGCTCCCCGAACATCGAGCAGACTCCTCCTTTCTCGGCGAGTAGCATGTCCAAAGCTATCCTGTTCTGGAACGGCATCAGAGAGGTAGCCTGTAGCTGGCCATGTACTGCTTCAAAACCTGCTAGTGTCCAATGTCCTAGCTTCTGACCATTAAAATGGATGAAGATAACCCTGTCAACGTTCTGATTTGGGGGCACTGGAAACAGTGCACTTATGGTTGGAATATTCTCAAACCCAGCAGCGACTTGATCCGCTAATTCATAGTCATCTGGAACACCACGAGGAACACCTATAGCATCAATGTAAGTGGGATCATTCTCTAACCATGTTGCTGACCGTTTACTAAGGTGCCAATCACCTGCAAATAGGCTAGATAGTCTGTGCACAAGATCTTCTGTAGAGGTAGGAAAGACAGAAACTGGCAACAGTAAAGTCACCAGAGCACAAACACCTGTGACATTTATAGGCATCTTGTCACAAAGGTTATCAGCGCCACACCACCACCAAACATCTCCTGTGGACACTGGTCTAAAATACACAAACGCTCTGGATAAAAAGAAATCTCCAGCTGCAATCTTCATTGACTTAAAAAAAGCATTTGAGACTCTCTCAATCATGACATCCTACTGGACAAACTAGAAGTGGACGGGATCAGAGGAGTAGCGCTAAGTTGGGTCAAAAGCTGCTTAACAGTAAGAAAACAATCTGTCAAGAGTAATGAATTTACATCAGTGATATACTCAAAATCTCAAAACTCTTAAAACTCATTTCATCCGCTGATGACACAAATATTTCCTATGCCACAGACAATAAAATACAATTCCATTCAATTTTATCTACATAGCCCAAAATCACAAAGGAATTTGCCTCATTGGGCCTCAAAATTTAAACAATAGCTAAAAATTCAGACTAAATAAACAGGTTATCCCCGCCCTTAGACCCTCCCTCCCAGTAAGGAAAAACTCCTGAAAAAAAATAAAAAATAAAAGAAGAAACCTTAGGGATTCCCACATGAAGGAGAGAAGGGAACTTAGGTTCAAAGGGAACTTATCAAAGTGTAGAACACAAGGTTAATCAAAAATAAAATTGTTGATGGAGTACAACAAACTATCTTTGAATCTAGACAAATCTAAAGTCAAATCAAACTCTACTGACCTCAGTTAATTATCACAAAAAGGAGTGAAAAGTGTGCTTTATTTTCTTTCTCTATTTTCTAATCAATGCATTTAATTGTTTCCGTAATGAGTTTGAAATAACTGCATGTTTGGTCTTGTATTCTTCAATCTATGCTGGAAATAAACTAATCAATCAATCAAAACAGAGGAATTGCACCATGCTGTTGGCCAATCCCCCAATCGAGGTCCTTTCCCAGACATGTTGATACATGAATGAGCATTAAAGCAACCCCTTTCTGAAAATAGTGGCTTCTTAGCATCTGCAGGAGCTAGAGGAAAAACTGAATCTCATTCAGTGCAATTTTACCAGGGTTAGTTTTATCCGTCACGTCAGTTAAACATCGGGGAGGAATTAAGGCAGGAATAACTTTAAGCAATTGCCTGGGACTTAAACACACAACACAGTCCTGTCTCGTAACATTAGCCGCTTGCGCAACCAATAACAACCAATTATTATTTCCACCTGAAATTCTCATAATTACTTCAAACTAGTCATCAGGGGTGTTTGGTTTGTTGTTGTTGTTGTTTTTTTTTTTTTTTTCTTCGCACCACTATATATTTTGTTTTTCGTTTGCTTTTTTTTGTTTTTACCACCTGTTTCATCCTCGTTTTCTTCCATGGTGTTTGAACATAGGTAAAATTTCACATATGGGTCTTCTTCTGATTTATACACACAAGGACTTAATCTGGAACAAGGTGGACCTTTGTCAGTTTTACTATATAAGAAAGGTTTCTGATCTAATAGGAGGCTGCCTGCATTTAAAGTCAGGACTAGGGATGAATCTCTCCTGCTGTCTGAATACTCATAGGTAGTCTCTGTTTCTCTGTCCCATGATGGCTCAGATGTGGCGAATGTGTCACCCCAACTAATGGAACTCCAGATAACCAACGTCATATAGAATTCATAACCTATCCAATCAGAGGCTTTGCACCCTCTTACTTTAATAAATGAAAGCGTAATTATAATGGTTGTAGTGACATTCAAACTATCGTAACAAACGTAGGGCTCATTTGATATAATCTTGCTATTTTCCAGCAGGGGTTCTGCATGTCAGTGACGCAGAACGGGCTGTAAACTGTTCCCCCATGTATGCCACCTGTAAATCTGCGTTTTCGGCTTAGGGGAGCTGGTGCTGTTGGTAGGTCATCAGTATTTGTGCGGTCGGTCATAAGGGTACGTGGGAGGCCTGCGTAGGGATCCCAGAAGTACCAGGAAGAGAGAGCAGCGAGAACGGCCACTGTAAAAAGCAGGGCACACCCCATTACATTATGTAACCTATTTTTTGGTCATCTGGTCGAGGATCGGCCCCTCTGCTTGGTTTGGCGCTTGGAAAGTCTTCGCCACAACGAGATTAGCGCTGCGACACCCTCTCTCTCGGGTCTACCCAGGCTGTAAATCCCCTGAGTCCACCCTACTGTGGATTTTGGTCACCTCCCCTGTCGGGGTCCTCGAACGAGATTACCTTTTTGCAATGTGTTAAATGAATCCAAGCTGCTCTCTCTGCGATTGTAATTGCAGTAGGGGTAGTCAGCAGTACCTGATACGGCCCCTCCCACTTAGGTGAATACCAATGTTCCTTCTTTATGTGTCCTATTAGCACCCAGTCCCCTGGTTTCACTAATTGATCTGCCTGTTTAAAAGCTGAATATATATAGTCACTGTTAGATGGGAGCTGCTATTGTTTCTCCAACATTTTCCCATAAAGACTGCAAGGTTTACTTCTTCATCTAATTCCCAAATGTTCTTAAACTGCGGTAAATGGCATGCTCGTCCGAAAATCATTTCATAAGGCTTCAACACGGTTGTGCTAGTGATGTTAAGGTACATTTTTACCAAATCGACACATTGGGTCCAGGGTCGTCCTGTTTCTTCCATGCATTGCTTCAGTCTATTTTTTATGGTTCCATTCAATCTTTCTACAAGTCATGCACTTCACGGATGGTACACTGAGAGAGAAAAAAAAAACTCTTTGCATACTTATAAAACCTATTTATCCCTACACATCTACATAATAATCTAAAGATTATGCAAATACATAAATTTTCCTAGTAAAGAAGTGAAGTTTACTTATTTTTTATGAGTAATCAAAAATCTTGATTGCCTATGAGTAAGATCAACTTTTCAAATTGTTGTAATCACTTTCTTAGCATCCACTAATATTATGTAGATTTTATTAGAGAAATTTAAGTTTGCTCTATTTACTTAAGACTCGATCATAATCTTACTTGTGGGCGTAAGTAAATTTACCATATTGTTGTTGCTAATTGTTATATTCATAAATGCAGTAAAATTTAATCAAGAACCGTTAGTGAAAACTGTTACGAGGATTCCCTTAAGTAAATCTCATTAGTTATTTTTTCTCTTCAGTGTACGCACAATGGTATTTTAAATCCATATGGAATAGTGTTCCAAACCCACAAACCACTTTATCTACAAAATGGGTTCCGTTATCACTATAGATTTTTTTCAGGTATTTCATACCTGGGAATAATGCCTCCACATAGCGCCTCAGCCACCGTCTGAGGCTGGTACATCTGGTGCTTTGGTAGGAAACATTTCTGCCCACTCTGAGAAAGCATCTATGATAACCAAACAAAATTTCTTTCCCTCACTTTGTCTCAGCTCAATGAAGTCCATGTGTATTATTCGAAAAGGGTATTGTGGCGTAGGGAATTTTTACCGCTTCGGTCTCAAGGTCTCTTGTGGATTGTGCCTTGCACAAGTCAAACACGCCCCGCAAAACTCATTCGAGTCTATATGGAGGTCACATGCTTGTTTACAGGCGAGTATGCAGCTGAGAAAAAAATAAAAAATAGTTGAACTTCAAAACATCCTCTAAAAAAAAAATGAAAAAAAACTTAAATTACCCAGAACAGCTAGTGTTTAGACATTAGTCTAGGTCTAAAACAGCATAAAAAACATAAAAAGAAAAGCATAAATTAGCCAAAGCAGCCAGCATGTAGCTGAAATATTAGCCAAGCTCCAAAATAGCCCAAAAAGCTAGCAGAATGACAAATTTTAAGCTTTAAAAATGTAACTTTTTGATAAAATTCTGAATAATAAAAAGGCAGGAATATTATTCCAGAATGAATCAACGTAAACTTTCAATATTTTACTCTCCATAAAAATATATTTTGTAAAATCATACGCGCAAGATAACATCAGGCCATTGATGACAATAAAATGAAATGATCTGGAGGCCCGGATCTGGCCCCCGGGCCTTGACTTTGACACGTGTGTTAATGCTTTCTGTTAACAATAAAGTTAGCCTCCAATGTGCGAGAACACTAAAGGAACATTCCATGGTGTTTCCTTTGCTACCACACTGTATTTTTTATTTTTTTTTTTTTTTTTCACATCAAAAAACAGTTCAAGAACTGCTGCACCCAGACTGCTTAAACCTGCATTGAATCAGGTTTTGGGTCGTAAAGAATAAATTCAAAACAGTTTCTGATTTGTGAAAATGTGAAACAGAATGATTTTATCAAACTTTTCACAATTAGCTGAGTTAATCACAACTTCTCTGCCTGAATTAGCAACACCAGGTACAGGTTCTCTACAAGTTGTACGACATGCTTCTGTGTCACACAAAAACTTCATCTCTTTGCCATTTACCAACAAAATCACTTCAGGTCTCATTTCACCAAGACCTTTCTGCAAGGTCCAAAACCGCCTGTTTACTCCCCCCCCTTGTGGTCGGCTAGTCATGCTGAATGATCGGGCATATATGTTGTCTGCTTAGACTTATCTCTCTGGGGAGGACAGTTTTGAGCTAAATGTCCTACTTTTTCTAAGTTCCAGCATTCAGGAGGAAAGACCCCACGGCCTCTTCCTCTTTCACCCCTGAAGCCCTCACCGCCTCTTCCTGTCTCATCCTGCCCCGTGCAGCGAGATGGAACACTGTTCCCAGCAATTTGACCCCCACTCATCAAGTATTCCTATTTTAACTGACCAGCAGTCATTTATAACATATTATATTATATCTTATACCATCTTTATCCTTCTCATCTGTTCTCCATTTAATTATCAGCTGAGCCCTTTCACTTAACAACTATCTTTTTCTTATACAAAAACACACGAAGACACTATAACAGCCGGCTCGTTCAAACTCAGACAAAAACACACGATAACAGACTATCAACACAAAGAACACTCACTGCCTGTATAGCTGATGAGGCTGAAAAGGCCTCCTGTCTTTTCTGTGAGACCTAACCTTTCAGACGTTTCTATTCATCTTTTTCTCATTTTTCTTCTTTGAATTTTTATCACGTCCTGTATTAAATTCTATTTATGAAGACTTTCATTAAATCTGTTATTCATTATTTTAATGTTTCATCAATTTCAGGGTTTTTTTTTTATTTTTTCACTGCAGTGTTTCTCTTTTCTTTTCTCTTGTTAGTCTTTTATTTCATAATTTATTTTTATTTATACTATTTATTTATGTATTTATTTGAATACCGGTATTTTAGAGAGTTTAGTCCAGTCCTGTCAACACCTAGGGTGTTCTATAGGCTGGGAT
>NW_023417095.1:26182-27647 GCF_002922805.2 Oryzias melastigma | reverse complement strand
TTTCCAGAGTCCCCGAAAGGTACGAGGCAGAGAATAGATGAAACCCGCTCAGCCCCTGAGGGCAGGTTTTTCATTCTGCACCGAATCCAACAGCAGGCCAAAGGTCTGCTGTACCACCCCACCTTTCTCAAGCAAAATCATACCAAAGTCTAAATAAATCTATATGATCACACCACAAGACATAAAGGTGATCTGTCCTTGTTAAATCAGAGGGTAGAAATACAGAGTCAAAATATCTGTAAAGTCTGTATATTTATTACATCAAGAAGCAGATTTTTATGGCATAATATTAATTTATGGTTATGTTACCAGAGGGTAAAAAAACTTTAAACAATGAAGGTTAACACGAAACAAAGCATTTATAGTCTAAAAAAAATACAGTTTTATTCAGAATCCTTTTGAATGTGTTGTTTTTATTATGTGAAATTATCTTTAAAGATGTTTTTTTTTTTGGTCTTTTTAACATGTTCTTGAGGTATTTTTCTGATGATGGAGGACACTTTTTTATAGAAAAGTGTAATCAAAACTGTATTTCTGAGTATCTGGCGAGTGTTTCCACTCAATTAAGCCTCGCTCCCATGGCGCAAGCCTGGTGTAGACCGCTAGCGTGTCATTGCGTCATTGTAGTGCTACAACTGGAAAAGCAAAAACAATGGAGGTCATCTAGCAGCTCGTCTTTTTCTTGCTTTATTTCTTGTACATTGTGTATGACAGGAATTTAATGTTGTTAGACAGACGATTGCATCCGGCAAAGAAGAATAACGCTGTTGCAAATGCTAGCTTAGCACCATATTGGTGCTTTTAATGTCGTCAACACTTTTCTGCCAACAGCAAGAGCAACTGTGCCCCAACTGTTCCATTCCATTTTTCTATGAATCTATAACAAATGGGGGCCCTCAAGGGGTACGGGTCGGTACTGTTTCATGGGTCTATTTAACAATGGAAACACTCAAAGTAGCATACCGAACTGTACCATGCCGCTCAGTGGAAACAAGGTTGTTGTATCCCGTTTTTGCCCATCTTGGTGAAAGATTACTACCAAAAAGGCAGCAGTGGGGTGAAACTATGGGTATTGGAGTAAAATGCGTGGATTTTGTTTTTTTTTTTTTGGGTGGTCTGGGCCCATGGAGGGTCATAGAGAGGAGTGCCCCATACATGGTACAACTTAAGGGGAGCACAGGCGTGTCTTGGAGTTAAGTCTCATTTTAAAATTGATCATACCATTTTGTGTGTGTGGTTAGTGTATCGTGAAGTATTCGTAAGGCTAATGGAAATAGTACGCACTTATGA
Source organism: Oryzias melastigma (assembly GCF_002922805.2). NCBI lineage: Eukaryota > Metazoa > Chordata > Actinopteri > Beloniformes > Adrianichthyidae > Oryzias > Oryzias melastigma. Next base: position 26,357 of record NW_023417095.1, on the reverse strand, counting down.
CGTTCAGGTGATGATGTCCTCCTTACGTCACACTTAATGTATTGTTAACTGACCTTACGTTGCACTCTAGTCATTAGGAAAGTTTTTGAAACAACTGCCCTTACACTTGATTGTGGGTTGTGTGTGAGTAAAAACTTGGTAAACCTGTATGGGACACTCTTATGGCCCACATGTA
>NW_023417095.1:9294-16877 GCF_002922805.2 Oryzias melastigma | reverse complement strand
AAAGACTAAAGCCTTATTGTGTAACTGCTATAGATAAAGTTGTAGAGTGTTGGCAAGAACTACTAGCAAGCAAAAAGTATTCGGTTTTCCATATTTAGGAAACAAATTACTGCATTTTCTACACTAAAAGGCGCAATTAAAAATCTTGATTTTTCCAGAGCACCTTAAATATGGATGAATTTTAGTTGTGCTTATTTATGTTTCAGCGATTTTGACAAGTGTGCACTGTAGCAAACGTGTAACGGTGCCTAACAGTTTTTCTTTTTTTGTTTTTAGTACTTGCTACTAACAAGGTTGTAAGTTAGCGTAGTCACCGTAACATTTGCTTTAGCAGTATCAGTCTTTCTAAGTGTTGGAAACAAGGTTGGGAGACACAGCTATTAGCATAGCTAATTAGCGTAGCCGTGTCAGACTGTGTTTTTAATACATGTTACTAATAAGGTCATGAGTTAACGTAGTCACAGAAACATTTTAGCGACATATATCAGTCTTTTTTTCCTAAGTGTTGCAAACGGGGTTGGGAGTTACAGATATAGTGAACATGCTAATGTGGCTAACTCTTCTAACGTGGCTAATGTGTTGTAGTGTCAGACTATTTTTCCTTATGTGTGACTAAGAATATTGGGGGCTAGCAAAGTTCCAGTAACGTTTGTTTTAGTTATGTCAGTCTGTTTTTTTTAAATGTTACAAACATGGTTGGGAATTACAGGTATTGTGAAAATGCTAACAGGGCTAACTCGTCTAACATGGCTAGTGTGTACCGGTGTCAATGATTTTTTTTGTGTTAATAACAAGGTTGAAAGTTATCTTAGTCAAAGTTACGTTTATTTTAATTGTATCAATCTGTCTTTTTAAGTGTTGGAAGCATGATTGGGAGTTACAGGTATTGTAAATAAGCTAATATGGCTAACATGTAGCAGTGTCTGAGTCTGTTTTAGTTACATGTTACTAACTAGTTAGGAGTAAGCGTAGTTCCAGTAATGTTTTTTTTTTTTCTTTTTTTTTGATGCATCAGTCTGTTTTTTCACAAGTTGCAAACAAGGATAGGAATTACAAACCCTATTGGGCTTCTAACGTGGCTAATGTTTAGCGGCTTCAGACTATATTTTTTTGTGTCACTAACAACAGTTAACCTAGTCATTTGTTTAAGTGATATTCTGTTTTTTTAAGTGTTGCAAACATGGTTGGGAGTTACTATGACTTCGCTAACACGGCTAACTCGTCTAACATGGCTAACGGGTAGCTGTGTCGGGCTATGTATTTTTACGTATTCTAACAAGGTTTGGATTTAGCAATATCAGTCTGTTTTTTTCACAGGTCGCCAAAATGATTGGGAGTTGCAGAACTTAAAGATATGCTAGCATGCTACTAGCATAGCTAGCGTGTTAAAAACAATTTCTACTGTTACCGTGAACACAGTCAAATCTGACTGACTGATGGACTATTCTCTGACCCTTATATATATATATATATATATATATATATATATATATTGAATTTCCTTCTCTATGAAATAAGTTTGAAAATAGACTATTCATTAATGGTGCACCTTGTAATCCAGTGAGCTCTATAGTCCAAAAAACAAACAAAAAAATAAAATAAAATAAAAAACAGTGAGTTAAAGTTAAAAGAAAGTGGTTAAAACTGAAAAATACTTGTAGTTTTTGGAGTAGAATCCAGAATGCTAAAAATGCCTCTGTGGTTATCTAAAGCAATCCTGACTACAAAGAGTTGGAGTGGAAACATTTACAACACTTTACACTCCTGATGGAGCTCTAACAGTTGCCAAATTAGATCATATTAAATTTGATTAGATAAGATGAACTTGGTTTATCTCTCTAGGAGGTCCAGGTTGTCACAGCAGGAACTGTAAATGGGAAGCAGCATGAAAATAAATATGAGATAAACATCATTTAACAGAGGAACGGTAATTTTCAAACGCGCAGGCAAGTTTTTATGTCTCTTTTGGGCTTTACTGACTCATTCAGCTCTCTCCCGTGTGTTTTTGTTCAGTCAAGAAAAAGAAAGGCTTGTCTGTTTTAACTTTAACTGTATTATAATTTAAATCTGCAGCAGGATTAAATTCTTGTTTAAACTATCAATTAAACAAATGTAATTACTCTTGAAGGGAGGTGGTCGGGGAGCACATGTTAGCTAGGTTTTAGAAGTGGCTCTGGAAAATAAGTAATACATCCAAACAAGGTAAAATATCATTTGAAGAAAGTAACAACAGTCATATTACATTAATGTAAAAATATTGTGTTCTTTAGAGAAAGGCCCACACTCACAGGTGATAGGAGACATTGCATATAAGAACTGGGTCGAGTGAATATAACGTCACCCATAGAAAATGTCTTACTTCCGTCTCCAGGTGAATGAATTCAATTCAGTTGCGTTTTAAGGTACGGTTCAGTACTGTTTAGTGGGAACGCTCAAAATACTGGGCCGTACCGTACTGGACTGCTCAATGGAAACTAGCCTTTACTTGTTCTAATACTGCTACTTTTATGTGAAAATATATAGGAATGTATTCTTTTATTTTTCACCATAAGGTGCATTATTGAGATGTTTTATGTAGATTTTTTTTTTTTTTATGAAAGACGTATTGGGCACAAGTAGTGAAAAAGTCATATAATGTGGTAAAACACACTACCCAGAGTGCCTAGAGTGGCCAGGAGGCTGGTGATTGGTCAGAAGGGTTGATGGGAAGTTTATTTGGTCAACTTTGTTGGTTTTTCTTATTGTTTGCCTCTTTTATCTCCAATAATCAGTCTTTGCGGAGACAAGAACATGACAGAAAAGTCTCACTTTATTGGTATCACTGTACCAGGCTCTTCAACTACAAAACCAATAATGCCAAAACAATCCAACAAGAGCTGAAACTTCGTAGCTTACTAACTTCATACTAAGACAATTGGACAGATTTTTGAGCGTTGGGTACCCCAGAAAATCAATAAACACAATCAGACTTTTTTGGTTTCGAGAAATGTAGGGATTTTTAAGGTGCCTTGAGTTCTGGAATATACCATAAATTCACGTAAAATATTGCTAAAATCATTTAGCTTAGGTTTATAATGCTATTTTTTACTCTTTTTGGTCTAATTCAGTCTAAAACCCTCCCAAGATTTGGACACAAAATTACTTTGATGATGCTCTAATTTCAACACAAAAACAGCCAGTCACATCAGAAGTATATCACACGAAGGGTTTTTTCTTTCAGTTTTTTTATTTTTCTCAGATGGTCCCCCATGCTGGGGGCTGGACAGACACTAAACATGTTTTCAGCTGCTTACAGGAAGAGATCAGCGTTCCTGACAGACAATGGCTGTGCTGAATCACATTTGTGAGGGAGGCAGTGATTCAGCAGGAAAACAAACAGGCTGTGCTCCTCAAAATAGTTCTTGGAAAACATTAGGAGGATGCTATTGTTTCCAAACCCAATTAACTTCCAGCTCTGTCTGGGTCTCCTCAACAAAATAAATACCAGATACCAGAAAGTTGTTAAACCTTTCCCTCCCCACAGTTAATTCTCTTCTTTATTCCATGCAACCCACACAGACTTATGGAGGTTATTAATTACTGACTATAATTCATTGCGAATCATTTTGTTTTTATTGCTGCGATAGCTTTTATGGTGCATAAAACACGCCTGGGTATGAGAGCTGACAAATATTGAAACGATAAAGCTGCGTGATTAGAAGCCAAAACAGTTGGCTCGTTGATAAAAACTATTATTTAGTACGAGTTCTTTAAAAACTAGGCAGTATTCTGGTGATGGCAGCAATTTAAAGACCCACTCCCACGAAAATTGTGTTTTTAACATGTTCTGGTGGCACTTTTCTAAATACGGAGGACATAAATGAAACTTGCATTTGTATTTTTGAGTATTTCTATAATCAAATCGTGAATCAAGAGCAGACAAAAAATGCAGTTTGAAAAAGAGTGCATTTGTGACATTAAATACTCTACTGCCGCTCTGCAGAAACTATGTCCTAAAAGTGAAATATTTGATCAATTAACATTTAACTTATTTAAAAATACTAGTTTTATCAAATTAAAAATGTTAATTGAGTGTACCATCAATTTAAAATTTGAATTTGATGAAAACTTAGCATTTTAAATGTAACAAAATACTGAACTTCAGTTAATTGATTCAACATTTAATTTTTTTATAGTTTAGAAAACAACACAGGTTTTTGGATTTAGGTAAAAAAAAATGCATAATGTGTCAACATCTTAGCTTTATCTATTGATTTATTTTCGCTTCTGACATTACACTACTTTCTACTATTTTTACAGCATTGAGGATCCTATATGGTACAGGGTGTGTTTTATTTTGAAAGGAAGCTATGTTATAAACTATTTCATCTTCATAAGAAATACAGGTTTTTTCTTTTAATTTATGTTTTTTTTTGCCAAAAAATAATATTTTATATTTATCATAAGAAACAAAAACAAAAATACAAAGCTGAACAGTGAAGTATATATATATATATATATATATATATATATATGTGTATATATAAACAAATACTGTTTTAAAAAGTGTTGTTAAAACTAATTTTTCGCATTACGCTGCTCCCTCCTCCTGTGCTTTTCAGGGAAAAACAAATCAAATGAAAATGTACGATGGCCTTTTCACAACAATAAAGCTCAATTCATAAATAGAAAAAAAAAATAAACAGCACCACACATTTGTGGGAGCCGAGTATTGTCAGAGTTATTAGTAGCTCCGATGTTTTCCTCCGCACAGCCTTTCAAAACACCGATAATGAGTCGCGCTGCAAAGGCATAAAACAAATTCAGCTCAAGGTAATTGGCAAAAATTGTTCATTTGCTTGTCTCTTATCACCACATTTCGCCTGTTTTGCAGTGCAAATCTTGAGGAAAAACTTGCAGTCACTTGCAGTACGTAAATTCATTGTCCAAATACTTTAGTTTTGCTTTGTCCTTTAAAGAGACAAATGCTGGTTTAAAACCAGGAAGACAGAAAAAAGCGTTTTTAAGCAGTTAACTCTTAGCCTGGTGCTGTGTGTATAAACACTGAAAATCCATAGCCACACTATCACAATTTTAGTTATTTGGTGAAGCAAACATTAATACATGGCTTTTAATACTTTTTACATAAAAAGGATTTAATTTACATATTCATTTTATTCTGAAATGTTTTTTCTTTTTTATTAAAAAAAAGATTTGTGCAAAATAACTGTGCATGAAGATAAAAAGTTAAAGCGACTTCCTGAAGAAAGTCGTTTTTCTGTGTCACCGTAGTTATGAATATAATTATTATTATTTTAATACGTCACTTGAACATGGGTTAGCAGAGAAAACTACATTCAAGGTCTTTGGTCACAAATACTTTCTGCCCTGTTCATATTAAGGCTTTTTATACAAACATCTCAGACAGAACAATACACTTGAAAAGACATCGTAAACTCTTCGTTTGCTGATTTTTTTATGACACCATACTCCTATGGAAAAATGCTCGGCTTTCCTGCACTGAATGGAAGCTCTTTAGCTGTTTGACTGTATGATAGAAATAGTTACTCTTAGAAACAGTGAGTTTCAATGCTGATTTTTGTAATACTTTTTTCTAAGCCATTTTTTCTCATTTTGTCAAAAAGGTTTCCTATATTTTCAGTCACATGATTTATAGGTAGTTGTCAAAGCATCAGTACAGACAGCAAATCTGAATTTTATTCACTTGTTAAAACTTCAACTCTTAAGGGAATTGAAGGTCTTTCTCTTTGCAAATCGGTCTAGACAAACCCATAGAGGTGATTTCTATTTATAAAAAAATGACTTAATAAATCCACCGTATGCTTCCTTTTTACAGTTCTTCTTCCAGCTTTAGGGGAGTCTATCTTGCCCCCCTTCTGGGCTGTCTTGATAAACCCCCCCACCACCCCCATCTCTCCTTAAAGAACCCGTTGCTCCGTAAAGGCCATGTGATGTCACAGACAGTCAGAAGTGTCACTGGCGCGGCGTTATCCTTCTCTCTTCTCTGTCAAAGCCCAACCGCAGTGGCAGGCGTGACTCACTGATATGCTGTACTTTCTAATGACACGAGAGCGGCGGCTGAGGCGATCCGACCTGACAGTCTCGCATAAATCACGACCCTTCGATTTAAGTTGCTTGGAGGAGTGTCAACAAATCAACAGGAGGAGGCATTGAGGCTCTACGGTAGGTGGGGATTCTGCCTCAGAGAACTCTTTACGGCCGTCTCTTTTCACGCTGCGACGACAGACTTACAGAGTTTTATTTCTGATTCAGAAGCTTAAATTCTCGACTTGTGATGAGGACAAACCAGAACATTCAAGGTGGTTCCAGGCAGGCAGGACTTCCAAATCCCTGAAGTTTAGTCTTCAAACAAGAGTTCTCTGTAGGATTCTCTTCATCTTACAAGTAGTCCTATGGATGGCACGAGTACTCCAATTTGGTCCTACAGCTCCACCAGCTTTCCAGCTTTCCCTGGTCTTCCTCTTTGTGTTCTAGTCATTCCAGATTCTGCCCAACTCTCATGGACTACATAAGAAAATTCGACTGAGAGACCCCTCCCCTCTCGTGTTCCAAAACGGAAATGAACACACTGGCTCCAAGAAGCCAAAACCCCGTAGACTTCTATTGAGAGGTAAAAAGCCATTACTCAGTCGTTCTATTTCCATTCCTGCTTTCCTACTGGGTTTTAACATCTTCTTGTTCATCCTAATTTCTTCTTTACCCGAGTAAAAGGATGTGGTGCCCGCTGGACCCCATCTCGAACATTCAATTTACCAATTCTCCTGAGTATACCTTCAGTGGAAGGGGTGTTTGACTTCCAACAAGCTCACTCCTGATTGGCCACAGCAGTTACTAAAGACTCATTGACTCACACTGACTTGGACCAATCACTACTTGCTAACCTCATCTGGCTAAAAATTGTAGCATTTGTATCGCGGAAAAATGGGGACTAAATTGGCTTCATTTTGTTGGAGCCAGAGGTAAGGCATTTTCTATGAGTAACGTCACACTCACTCACCCCAGTTATCTTATAAAGTCAATGGATCGATTGATTTATCGTGGCCCGGTGGTTGGAGACCAATGAGTTACGGTACGTCAAAGAGCGTACCGTAAATGGTGACATCTCCAATGTAAAAAGATTAAAACAATAATCTGTTAGTATGTGTCTACAAATACAGATGACCCCCATCGGACAAAGAGGAAGTGGGTATGACGTACAGAAGAAGGAATGTGTTGAACCGATGGTTAACAAAGGTTTAAAGTGTCCGGTTCAAAGCACTTGCAAGCTCTGCTACTTTGATGTTTTAGAGAAAAGCAGCCAGAGCTTCAGCAAACGGGTGTCATTTCAGGATTACAGTTCAAGGCAAACAGCCAGGAGGAAGAAGAAAAGGAGGGACATGGTGGGGGAGTGCATTTCTGAGAGGATGGCTGTAAGGTTAAAGCACCATCCACAGCGATGACACCTGTGGATTTTCTGCTCCGCGGTGATTTGAAGGATCCAAAATGACATGGAGAGTGTGTGATGTGAGTGGGCTAGAAATTGAGGAGGACAAAGAAAGGGGTGGGGGGGGGGTTCTGTTTGT
>NW_023417095.1:6094-6751 GCF_002922805.2 Oryzias melastigma | reverse complement strand
TTCGCGTCGGACGGTTTAGGCCTCCGCGTCGTGCGTTAATTTCTCATAACGCACACTTCGTCGGGTATTATCCCTTACTTATTCCATTGTAATAAAATGGTAAACTCAATTTTTTTTCTCATCACAATGTTGAGCAGTGCAACTGTGTAAATAAATAAATAAATATTTGTTCTTAAAGTGAACAGTAAGCATTGTCATATTTCCACAATAAAATATTTTTCAGAATAAATAATACACTGAATAATAATAAATATTTAATTACCAATTTAAATCAACACAAGCATCACCAAATAAGTATCGTGATGTATCAGCAAAACAATTTTTTCCTACACCTCTGATCCCAATCAAGTCATCTATGTTTCATTTCCAAATACAGGAAGGACCACATGTTCCGGTTGCTTGAATGACCACTAGAGCCTAAACTTCAAATACCCTTCCACGTGAACAGATAGCTAACATATTTTTCAATTAATGTTGCTGTGACAGAATCAAATGTGTCATTTTGGTCTTAACTACACAAATGTTGTGTTTCCCTATGATTCTTTTTTTCAGTGGGGGCCTTTTAGCCCCTACTTGAGGGGTTGTATTTGATTGTGAAGCTAAGCTAACTTATGTTTCCCCTGTTGCCCTCATAAAGGAGCTAAAATGGGTAGCTAA
>NW_023417095.1:0-5729 GCF_002922805.2 Oryzias melastigma | reverse complement strand
TGCTGGGGGAGGAGCTACATCTGGACACTAATTGTCAAAAAGTTGTCAAGTATTTGTTTTGCCGCTCTTTTTGTCCAATAGTCTAGTGGGGGTGGAGCTAAAACAGGTAGCCAGTGCCGTGTTTTCTGGTGGTGCTTCCAAAAATTGCCAGACACTGGTTTTACTGCCCTTGGTAGCTATTGCTTTATTTTCTTGTGCTACTCCCAAAAATTTGACCATCAATGGATGTGGTCTCCAAAGAATTGGCAGTTTCACAATACTTTTATTTTCTAAAACAACACAAAGGTGAACTCGTTACATTGCCAGGTAGTGACAAATCTGGCAACTCTTCCAGGTGTCTCTGGAGACTTTTATGGTATTTTAAGACTGAACAGTAGCTAGTACTGTTGTGAGGCTCCGCCCACCTCAAAGGAATCTTCACAGTTAGTGCGACAGTTAGCTCACAGGAGCTGCAATAGACCAGAGGGAAATCAACACCCCGCCACATTAAAAGTGCAAATGAATGATACATGCACGACATTGCAGTTTTACAGTTTGGGATAGTAAGGTAATGTTCTAATTAGGACATGGCGCGTGGTACTAGACTGAAATGGGCTGATGAATTGACTTATAATTTAATTTTTTTATAGTAAAATGAGCAAAAAAGCCAAAAAAATAGGTTTATTTGTAGTTTTATATAGCTCTGATGTTTTAAGTTATTTTTTTTCTCTTCTGCAGTATCATTCCTTTATTACTAAATAGAATGCTAATTAGGTCATGATATTAAAAGTAATGCCCAGGTTAGCTTATAGCTATTTTCTATCTGGCTACACTCGTAAATTTGGCTATCGCTACACCTAGCACACTTGGTACAAAAAGTGTTGGAAGTTTAGCAGAAAATATTTATTAAAAGGGCTAAAAATGTCATTTAAATTGTCTGAAATAAAAAGTAACAAAAAAACGAGAAATACGAAAGTATAAAACTGCTAACTTGCTTAAGCTAACTGCAAGACGGACTTTAGCTAAGATAATATCATGGACTTTAGGGGCAACAAATATATATATATATATATAAAAAATTATTCTTTTTATCTAAAATAAAAAAAAAATAGAACTTGACTTGAATGCAAACTAAAAGAAAAAAAACAAGTGTATGAAGTTAGCAGTTGCTGGCATGAATTGCGTTGATTTAGAGTAAAAACTCTAACTTTTTCTTTTATTTTAAGATAAAAGCGAATCAAAGCTGACACAAATGTGTTCAATATTTAAAATACTTCAACACGATATTTACTTTCCATAAAAAACAAAAAAAAACACGTCAGCAATGCTTGACAAGAGCAGATCCCCTCTTATGGTAAATCTACTGGAGAGCTCTGTCTGTCTATAAAGCTTCATTACAGTCGGCCTTCGGGTAAGACAGCTTTCCATAAGTTTTTGCAAACATTTATTTAACCTTTTTCATCTTTATGCCAGCGTCCTTTTTGGCCTTTGCCCATCGTGGGCTGAAGCCAACACTGGAGATACTTTCAAGAGCCTGAAGCTGTCTGTTTAAAAATCAAGAAAGAAAAAGCTACATTTTCTTGTCTATTTCTTCAGACAATTTGCCCAACTTTCACAAAAATAATTATAAATGTTTATACATGTGCAAATTTTTGTTATATTTTCAAGCATGAACATTTCCGATGCTACCTTACAACTTAATGGATTTAAATCAGATTTGTTAATAAATGCTTGCATCCTAAATCTTTACACTCAAAACAGTTTTGTATTGTTTTTGATCGTTTTTCCTTAAAATGAGACATTCCACTTTATAAATTGTTTTTATAATACATATTTGTCATAGTATTTTTGCTTTTATTTTGAAAATCCTAACTAAATTTATAGTTTTCCTCCATATTTAGCCACTGTTTGTACCCATTTCTATAATATTTTTGACAAAATATAATTTCTGCACATAAATCTGTCCTGTACTTACTCGTACACCGTCAGCTTGTAACACTGGCCGTTCAGAAACAGGAACTCCCAGTCCGTCCCGTAGTCTATATCCAACTTCTTCTGCAGATCACTGAGGGAAAAAGAAAAAAAAAGTGTATTACTTACAGCTAAAATGCAGCCAAATCAATACCCAGCAAACCTTTGTTGTAATAGTTAGGATGATACCTTAAATTTAAGATGTTTGCCACAAGAAGGTTGAGTTTAATAAACACTGTTCTGTAAGGTTGCACAAAAAATTACATCAATTTTCTTTTTTCACCCTGCGCTATAACTTCGTACACGTTATGTTTAAAAAAATGCACAAAACCATATAATGTTAGGGTGGTAATAGTAATAGAAATACAATATTTTTCCTGAGTATAAGTCGCATTTTTTTATAGTTTAGCCAAGGTTATGGCTTATACTCAGGATGACGTATTTGTGCTTTTTTTTAAGACATAAATGGGTTTATATATTTGTTATTTTCCCAGTATTTCCTACTGACAGTGGCAGAAGAAATGTCGTCCAAAACAAACAAGGAAGAGAATCTGATTGTTTTCCTCTTAATATTTGATATTTTTCTTAAACAGATCAAAAGATTGGCATTCTGGCATTCATTTATTTATTTTTAGCTATGCTGGGCTTGGTGGATTTTTTCTGAAACGTCAGACTTTTCTCCAAAAAGTGCAACTTATATATGGTATTTTTCTTCTTGATTAGACATTTTAAATACGGTAGTCTATTACTCTATTGCTGTGACTTAGAAAACAGAACACTGTTCAGTTCCTACAGAAATCCAAATAATTCCAAATGGTACACATACTTTTCCTGCTACTGTAGAAGAAGAAATATTGAGAGGAAGGTTAGCATGAGCTTAATCAGTCATCTCCTGCAAAGCAAAAGCTTTTAGGCGAAACATTTGTTGACATGCAACAGTTTTAATAACCGTGTAGCGATATTTTCCTTGACTCTTTTCGTGACTGACAGCTTGGATGGCGTGTTGATGAGGTGGCCGCTTTAAAGCCCAATTTCGATGCAGTATATCCAATTATCTGTGCTGGCGAGAGCTGCTCTTCGTCACTAATGGCAGATAAGGCAAGTGAGGCCTATCTCCAACGGTGCACAAGCCCTCATTTCCATATCCAGAACTCAGAACTGCTAATGGGCTTAACAAATGTTTGGGGAGGGTGATTGTTCCGCTTGAGGTTGATAAGGTAGGGTGGTATAAGGGGGTTTGGAGGGATGCTGGATCGGGGTCAAGGAGGCAATGGAGGTCGCGTAACTGCGAGTCTCGGAGAGGTCATGGCCTTCATGTCTGTTATAGTTTCCCTTATGTGAATTGCTCTTTAAAAGTTACAGGAGTTTAAAAGTGGATTCAAGACAAAAACACATCTATATCTGTACAAATATAACATTAGCCATCTCTGTTTGCTATTATAAACTGCTTGACCAAAAGTGTTTGGATTGACCTGACGCTTGTTGTGCAAATTTGCGTGTAGGAGGGGCAACAGTCTAAAGTTTTTAACATCCTTAATACTACATTGTGGAAGACATGGATGATGTAGAGAGAGTATCTTAGGGTTATTTATATTTAAGAGCTTTTAAAAAGCCACTGACAATTCGCCATGTCTGGGTTCACGAGATCATTCAGAGACTCTCCGAGTATGGTGAGGTTCACCATCGGACGGCCACTTCCAGCCGTATTTCTGCCTCTATGCCACATAAAATATAAGACATCTAAATGATATATATATATATATATAAAAGTATCAAAAAGTTCAGAAGTATGATCTGCAAGGATCAGCCAATGTTGGGTTTGGACTCTATCCGCTAATAATTACACTGGCAGACAATAACGTACATTGACATACACTGACATACACTGACGTACATTGAAGCACGCTGATGTACACTGAAGTACATTGATGTAGATTAACATACATTGACGTAGATTGACATACATTGACATCCATTGACATCCATTGACGTACACAGACCTATATTGACTTAACATTGAAATTGGTTCCCCCTGACAAGCAAATTGCGTTCGATGTGAATGTAAGGTTAAAGATCGGAAGGTTACACAAGTCTCTCCACGGTTTGTAGCTAAGTACGTCTCTGAAATGTCAGATTCATATGAACTCGGAAAATACATTGAAACAGTTTCAGTTTTATGCTGATTATATCTCAAACAATTTTCTTTTTTAGACAAGCTTCCATATTGTTACTTCATGTATGATGACTGAAGGTCTTTTTTTTTCATTCTTTTTTAAATTTTGTTTAAAAGTGATTGTTTATTATTCTATTATTTTATTTGTAATTTACTTTTCAAATACGATTTTTGTCGTCATGCTTTTACTTTGTCTCTTCCTGTAAAGTACTTCAAATTACCATGGGTGCAAATAGTGCATTACGAAATAAACTCTCCTTGCCTTGCAGCAAGGTGGGCAAAGAGCCATTAGAGAATATATAAGGTCAGACCAGCTCCTTTTTACTGTTTTCTCAGCATGCAGGCATTTTTCTTTTGTTTTGGGGGGAAAAATGTTGACCTTTTGGTAACTGCTATGCCTGTGCTTGGCACTCCTTATAGTAATAAACAGTTTGCAAGCCCAAAGGGCCACAGAACTACTTATCAGTTTTTTTCTGGCTGGCTCAGAGTTCTAGGAAAACACAGTAAGTATGTAGCATGGATGTAAATCCAAACTGGTTCTTTTTTTCCATTTCTCTAGCAGTTGTGTTAAAGCACTCTAAATCAACCTTTCTGCATATTTAAGGTAATCCCTTGTGCTGACAGGTACATTTTTAATTTGTGATTCAGGTGTAAGTTTCTTTCAAAAATGGATCCAAACTGTTCCGGATCTTTCCCACCCAGGCTGACACTCCCCAGCTGAAAATAAGCTGGAAGTAGCATCCCTTCGCAGAGCACAACAAAAAAAAAAAAAGAATTTGTTTTCCTTCATTAAAAGTTGCCTTAGGTATCACACAGTGTAAATTCATTACTGAGCATCTTTCCACAGTGCTTTAGCACAGAGGGAAGTAGACCTACTCCTAGCGCACCAGTGGAGCTGTGCCGTGCCAACGGCGCTGCAAGAGGTTGATTACTCGCCGTTCCTGGCTCTACGCATAAACTCTTTTTACTGCCACCAAACAGACACGGCTAGCATGTACGTCCATCCAGCAGGGGGCAGTGTTGACTCCGTTTGGCAATATGATCCATTAGGGCTAGCGATCCCATTCTGGGGCTAGTACCGTACGACACCTTGAAAAGGCGGGTCAGGGGCCAGTATCCAGGGACGACACAATTACAACCACAGCCAACAAAACACCAAACTTTGGACGCCATCCACACACCAATACCAAATCCCAGTCCCTGATAGGGCAAAGTTCGACTCAGTAAACTTTCAACTTGATTTAAATGGACGCGCGTTTTGTACGTAGATCCCTATAGCAGTGTCGCTACCCACAAACAACATTACCAACATTAAAAACAGCAGCTATTATCAAATTAAGGTTTTGATTTGAGTAAACCATCAACTAAAATGGTTAATTTGATGAAAACTAATCTTTTTAAATGGAACTTTTACACACCCTGCACTGTCTTAATTTTAATGGGTGGACTCAGGTCAGGTTTGCTCACTGGGGATATAACAATAACACACTTTTTCTAATTGCATCAATGGTTTTGTTTTTTCAGTGTAGACTTTTCATTAGAAGTGGTTGCTTCCATTGGGTTTGCTGGTCCCTTGGCTAGCATGTACATCCATCCAGCAGGGGTC
>NW_023417094.1:28240-28501 GCF_002922805.2 Oryzias melastigma | reverse complement strand
CTTGCAGCAGACAGCTCATCTCTCAAAGAACTTTTCACATAAAAAAACACATAAATAAGCTTTTTTTACGTCCTTTCTTCAAAGAAAAAAAGTAAAGTACATTGCAGTTGCATCATAAAGTGTTTGGAATATATATGTAATATCGAAGAGCACTATAAGATAAAGAAAATACTTAGTTTCAACAACTGCAGGAGATGAAGGTACATCCTGCTGGATGGACAATTAAAACAGCCTTCTGCCGGATTAAAAAAAAAAAAAAAT
>NW_023417094.1:27338-27907 GCF_002922805.2 Oryzias melastigma | reverse complement strand
TTTTTTTTTTGCTATTATTAAAAAGTTCCATATCATGCAGAAGTTTTGGGATTTTTGTATTGAGTTGCAAGAAATCTACACATAATCTAAGGTTGTGCCTGAGTTCCTTTACTGACTAATTAGTAGGGCTGTAAGAAATGTCAATTGATTGAAATATCAAATCAAAATTGCCCAATTGGGCAGAAAACCACACAATCTGGCAACACTGCTGGTCGATGGGCTTTCTTAAAAAACTGTTTGGTGCCTCTGTGACACAACGACACAGTGACTGTATCGGTCACGAGACTTTTCCAAAAGTGATACGTGCACCGACACAGGGTTTTATGGCAAGCGCTCGACACGTGAGCCAGACCAATCACTAATATTACCTTTGAAACTCCATCCATTTATCTTCTTCTGCTCATATGGTTCTGGGTCGTGGGAGCAACTGGCTTTGCAAAAATGCCCAGACTTCCCTTCCCCGGCCACTTCCTCCATCTCCTCTGGGGGGGACCACGAGGCATTCCAAGACCAACCAAGAGACGTAGTCTCTCCAGCGTGTCCTGGGTCTTCCCCGGGGCTTCCGTCCA
>NW_023417094.1:16438-19316 GCF_002922805.2 Oryzias melastigma | reverse complement strand
TGGGGTTCATTCAGAAATCTAGGTATTCATTTATTTTGTAGGAATCTGTGCAGGATCTCACACATAATCCTGCTCGGCAGATAAGTTGAGCTCAAACAGGATCATTTATTTGATTATATCTGGG
Organism: Oryzias melastigma; assembly: GCF_002922805.2. Lineage (NCBI taxonomy): Eukaryota > Metazoa > Chordata > Actinopteri > Beloniformes > Adrianichthyidae > Oryzias > Oryzias melastigma. The sequence continues at coordinate 19,192 of NW_023417094.1, read as the reverse complement.
CGTATAATAAAAGTATGTAGATATGTGTACATGTGATTGAACAGATAATTATTACTACTGTTAGGTTTTTTGGCCATCCCAGTTGCCATAAAAGAAAAAAGTTGACCAAAGATACCGGATTGACCACAAAGTTAATCTGAGGTGCAAAACTAAAGTCCAGTCTCGAGTTCAGTGGCAGATTTAGAAGTTTGAGAGGAAAAATAAAAATGGTGGGTGTTTATTTTTTAATCCTTATCTAGGTTCTTCATTGGTCCACTAGTAGAGAGAATCCAAATGTTTTGATAAGCATTTCAAAACTGCTTAATTTATTTTTAAAATTTGTATTTATGGTGTGCATTAATAAATCAAAGACAGTACATACAACTTGGCACAAGTTTTACAGTTTAATCATTATTGAGGTTTACTACAGAAAAAACTAGACTGTCTATGTTAGTAACCCCAGAAAAAAATGTCATACCACTGCAACACAACTTTTTTTTTATATATATATGTGTTTGAGTGAACCAGTGCTCAAGTTTTTGATAAAAAAGAGGGATAATTATGGTTTTTTTTTCAGATATTTTTGAGAGGTTAGGTAATACATTTGTGCAAAAAAACTGCTCACTTGTAATGAGATGAAATCATATTTGCAAACTCATTTGTCTTTTTTTGTTAAAGCAGAGTGCATTCAAATTCATTAAACATTTACTTTTTATTTTTAATAAATCATTTTGTTTAAGTTTATTACAGTTTTTTCTTAGCAGTTTAAATGACTAAAGTGCACCGTTTCCATCCNATGTGTTTGAGTGAATCAGTCCTTAAGTTTTTGATAAAAAAGAGCGATAATTATGTTTTTTTTTTGCACAATCTGATATTTTTGAAAGGTTAGGTAATACATTTGTGCAAAAAAACTGCTCACTTGTAATGAGATGAAATTATATTTACAAACCCATTTGTCTTTTTTTGTTAAAGCAGAGTGCATTCAAAGTCATTAAACATTTACTTTTTATTTTTAATAAATCATTTTGTTTAAGTTTATTAAATTTTTTTCTTAGCAGTTTAAATGACTAAAGTGCACCGTTTCCATCCAATATGTCTTTATTTTCTTTTAATTTCTGTTATTTAGGAGAACTGCAGGTTGCAGACATTAGCTGGAGAGAGTTTTTTAACAAGCATTAGTGCTGACACAAGCTATCGGGAGAAAGTGGCTGATGTGCCAAATGTCAGTCATTTTGGTGGCATCAGGAAATCCTTGATGGAGCTCTGAATAAATGAAACTTCGCAGAGCGATAGCCGCAGCTTTTCTGGGTTTTAAGCCCATTACCAGCGTCAGCTTTGACTTGTTCCACCTTTGCTGTTCCTTTAGATCACGGACCTAGTTTACAAAACTGTAAAAAAAGCGTGGCCCTGTACGTGCACAACAACCCACTTTGTGCTGCAGACCATAATCAGATTCGAGGCTTTTTTTTCTGCAGCGAAATGTGTCTGCATGTTCACATTCAGCCATGAATGTTCAATTATCACATTTGTGCTGATGCGCATTAATGCGTCTGTTAATGAGATTCATTTTTGCAACTCAGAAATTGAGGTGCTTATAGGTCAGAAAATACGTGTTGCCTTTAAATGCCCCTCTAGGTTTGCCACACATGCACATGATCAAAGGGTTTGTCGGACATAGCCGCGACCAATCGGGACCTCGATGAGATTGGGCTCTCTCGGTTGGTGTGTCATCGATGTGTTTGATCATGTTCTGTTTGTCTCCCTGTCAGTCACACCAGATTCATGTCAGTAATCATCTCAGCAATTTTCTAGTAGTACCTCTTAGTCCTTTAAGTTTTCAATTCACTCTTCTCAGGTTATTTGATTCGTCACATTTTTGCAACCCTGTCTCATTCCAAATCCTGCATGTTTACAAAGCGTTGTCTCCTCTATGTCCCACTTCAGACAGGATGTCCATCAGATACCTACAACTACTGTACATGTAGTATCTAGATGTCTTAAGGACAACTCTATTAACTGTCTACCAATAGTGTTCTGATTTTGAAAGATATCTACTACTCATGTACTTTTAGCCCTCTAATCATAGGATATTTTTATATGACTATTATACCCTGTCTCTACCGAGCGTTCAAGACCGGACTGGTCCGAACTGATACAGTATTTTGAGGGTTTCCATTATAAAGTTGACCCATTAGACCAGACTGATTAGCACTATTTTAGTCCCATTTGTTGTAGGTCTAAGAGACATCTACTATAGATGACTAATAGACATCTAGATCTATATAGTCATCCAAAAGACATGTACAGTTGATGACTATTGGATGAAAAATAGACATCTAAAAAATTTCAGCACCAGGACTGAAGTTGCCACCCTCATCAATCTCGCTTGGTCCTTTGTGTTAGCCCCGCCCCAAAGTACCACAATGGGGCCAAAAGTTTTGAAACTGAAATGTCCAGATTTAAAAACGAAAAAAAAAAGAAAATGTTGAAAGTGAAAAAAAAAGATTTGAAATTGAAATTTAGAGTTAAAAAAATCAGACCATTTGAAGCTGAAAATTATTAAGTTTATTTTATAATAAAATCATTTTCAGACATTATTTTTTTTGGGCCAAACCCCAATATCTTTTTCCAAGTTGTTTGATTTGGGTTTCAAATAATATTGGCCCTAATTTAGCTCCATACACTTTCAACTCTTCTTTTTTCGGCTTTAAATCGGAAAATTTCAGCACTGGGACTGAAGTTACCACCCTCATCGATTTTGATTGGTCCTTGTGT
>NW_023417094.1:16005-16210 GCF_002922805.2 Oryzias melastigma | reverse complement strand
TTGAAAAAAAGGATTTGAAACTGAAAAAAAGTTTTAAATTGAAATTTTGCGTTTTGAAAAAAAACAACAGAATAACTGATGCTGAGAATGATTAAGTTTATCTTTGACTTGCAAAAATGTTTGGACATTTCACATTTTTTGGCCAAACACCAATAGTGTTTTTTTTAAAGTTATTTTATTTTATTTATTTATTAATTTATTTTGG
>NW_023417094.1:9962-15962 GCF_002922805.2 Oryzias melastigma | reverse complement strand
TGCCCGCCGTGGGAGACCAGAAACTGAGCACATCGAGCAGCCGTTAATCCGCGCGTTTTTTTTTCTTCTGCCGTAATTCGATTAAGGTGCTGCGATCTCCGCGTTTGCCGCTCTCTGCCTCCTGCGGTAAAGGCGAGGATACTTTAAGACAAAACCTCCCGCCCTGAGTCCGCATCGTCCCCCTCCACCTCCCCATCTCCTCCTCCTTTATTCCTTCAGCTAATGTCGCCTCCTTCTCTCTCTCTCTCCGCCTCACTGTGTAGTTGGAGGAGCAGCAGAGAGCAGCTTTCACTGTTGCTCCTCCTCGCTCCCTCGGAGCTCTGAGACTTAGAATAAAGAAGACTTCTGAGGACGATTTTTCCCCCTCTTTTTTTCTTTTTTGCTCCTTTTGACTTCAAACCAATGTCACCTCATCTGTGAACGAAGCGGTTTTTACGAGGAATATACTGAACCCCCTCTTCCCGAGAAAAGAAAAGAGACTCAGAAGAAGAAGTGGATGAGTTGTGTGGATGTTAAGTCTTGGATTTTGTGGTTTATTTTTTCTTTTTTCCGCGGCCCAGAGACAGCAACAGTGTGTGGAAAAGTAGATTTGCATGTTCAACATATGGCTTCGGCGAGGATAACACGGTAAGCTTCCCGCTTGAGCCGCCGTTTCTCTAATGAATTAGTCTTTTGACTCAAGAGCTGACCTCGCTTTTCTATATTTGTTCAACTTAACATAAGTTGAAATGTTTTTTTTATTTAAACAAATGTAAGTTTGTAAAGAAAAGAGAAACTTACAGGGTTAAAATATGAAAAATAGAGCTGCGTTGGCGATTTGATACGGGTCAATATCGTCGATATCAATACGAATAGCGATATTTTTTTGTAAATGTTGTGGATGTAACACGAGCATGATCATGAAAAATCTGAATTGTTTTAAAGCTTTAGTTGCTGCATTTTTTTTCTGTAAGTTTATCTTTTCTTAAATTACTTGTTAAAATAAAAATAGAATTAGCACAATGTGTTCAATTAAATTGAAAATAGTTTATCAAAAGTTGAGTCCTTTTTGCACATAAAGAAAAGCTTAAAAAAAGAGTTGAAATATCGATATATGTATGGAGCTAAATTGGGGACCAATATTTTTTGAATCCCAAATAAACTTGGAAAAAAAACTTTTTGCTATTCTAAATTGAACTTTAGATTTTTCGGCTTCAAATGTACTGTTTTTTTAGCTTTCTAAACTCTAAATTTCAGTTTCAAATCTTTTTTTTTTCCAATTTCTACTGAAATCTATTTGATTTCTGAAATCAATTTCTAATTAAATCTTTTTTTCCCTTTTAACTGTTTTTTTTTTTAATTTTTTTTCGTTTTTCTGAAAACGAAAAAATTCCAGTTTCAAAACTTTTGGCCCCGTTGTGGCGCGTTATACGAAACTAAATTGGAGCCAACATTATTTGGAACTCAACTGAAGCCAAAAAAAAAAAAAACAAAAAAACAAACAAATAGTGGCGTAAAGCCAAAAAAAGTTTAAAATGTCCAAAACTTCTTGCTATTCTAAAATAAGCACATTTTCAACTTCAAATGTTCAGGTTTATTTTTTTCTTTTTTAGTTTTCAAATCTGAAAATTTCAATTCCAAAACTTTTGCCCCCATTGTGGCGCGTTGGGGCGGGGCTAACACGAGGGGTCAATCAAAGTTGATGAGGGTGGTAACTTCAGTCCCGGTGCTAACATTTTTAGATTCGAAACCAAAAAAAGAAGAGTTGAAAATAAAAAAAATGATTGGAAATTGACAAAAAAAGTTTTAAAACTTAAATTTTGAGTTTTTATAATCTAACAAACAGAACATTTGAAGCTGAAAATAATTAAGTGTATTTTAGAATAGCAAAAACTTGCAGACATTTAAACTTTTTTCAGCCAAACACCAATATATTTTTTCAAGTTGGTTTTATTGGGTTTCAAAAAAATAATGGCCACAATTTAGCTCCATATGTACGCAGGCTGGTATCGATCTGATACCAACTTGAGATCGATACTATATATTTTTTGGATTGATCTGCCCAGCTCTACTACAGTATAAAGCAGCTTTGGGAGCCTTTCTGCTCATTTGAAGAATGCGCTGTCCATGGTGCTGAAACCGGCTTTCCTGAATTCAAGGCAGTCCTTTACCAAGTTGACATGTCCTCGATCTATCGATTAACACCAAATGCTGTGATCAGAATAATAAACTCAGACTGAAGTCCACCTTATTTTAGTGTAACCTTATTTACCAAATATGCTGTTTTTTGTTCACTTCTAGGTGATAAACTGCACAGAATGTTGCCTCATTTGAATAAAATTGACCTAAAAGTACCAGTTGCTCCACCAAGCACTCTGAGATCATCCACGTTTCAATAAGCTGCATGGTCTCTGCAAAAGCAGGTTACCCCCCAGCAGCCTGCGTGAGTGGGATTATGAAGAGAGAGGAGGGAGTCATCCGATTAGTTTAAATTACACAAGCTGTCACCTACATGGGGGGGAGGTAAAGAGGGGAGAAAGTCAGAGGTGACAGGAGGTTGATGCTTCAGCTTTAATGCCTTTTTTTTTCTTGATCTTTGCTCTCGTATGAATTTACGGTGAACTTCATTATAACTTTTAATGCATGTTGAAGGGAAACGGGGCTGAATCACCTATTGGGCAAGCAGGGATTCTGCTGTATGGGAGGTGTGGGATGGAATGAGAGCTCCTGTTTAAGGGAGAATGAAAAGGCAGTGTGTGTTTGGTGGACCTGAGACCTGTCCACTACTCTTACTGTCAAATGCTGTTGGTCACGTATGCCTGAGGCACCAGAGCTCTGATTTTTTGGAAAAAAAAAGGCAACTAACTAATTGTATATAGATCAAATCTTCTAAAATTACTAAAAAACCAAATAAATACAATATTTGACTAACCCAGGTGTCTGCAACCTCCAGAGCTACGTCTGACTCTTCTACCTCTACACTGAGGCTCTTTGGTTAAAGAAAAATACAAATCCTTTAGTTTAAAAAAAGTAACTGTAAAGTCAAATAACTTATCACTCTGCGAGCCTCCAAAGCACAGAAACCATAGTGGAGTACTGAGCATTTGGACAAATTCCAGTGTTTGAAATGTGTCTTGTGGTTCAAAAAATACAGTTAATTAGCATTGTTTTAATTTAAGAAAGTTAGATTTATGAATTTTTGGCTGAGAAGCACCAGGAATGTTAATATATACATTTCCATTGCTGACATTACACTACCTACAACTAGATTTAGCTCCATTAAGATGATCCTGTGACACAGGAAGTCTTATTTTGAAAGGAAGCCTTCATATTGAAGTTTCATATTTGGGTAAAAAAAAATATTTTCTCTTAAAATGTGTCTTATTTATGCAAAAAACCCCAAAAGATTTCTTATAAAATTAAAATAACATAAATACAAAGTCTTATTTTTCTAAAAGATGCGTGGCTCCTACTGGGTTGTGGTCAGTGAGAGACCTAATTGGCTTTTTTTGGACTAACCGACTTCTAAAGATAAAAACGCCAAATTATAGGACAGTTTCTTCAAATTTATACTGTCGGTGTTTGAAGATTTCATAGTTTGTGTACTTCTTAAGGTATTTAACCCATTCAGTCATAGATAGATAAATACAATTTTAGTGAATTGTTACAATACTGATCACAGTCTGTGATAGTTTGTGTTCCAAAGAGTCTGAACTGCAAATAATACACCCAGAAAAATCCTAATGAAATTGTGATGTTTGATTCTCTATAGCAAAATNCCAGAAAAATCCTAACTAATGAAATTGTGATGTTTGATTCTCTATAGCAAAATTTTTACCTAACAGATAACATCAATTATCCAAAGTCTCACAGTTTTAGAACAACTAGTTGGATTCAAACGCTTCTACTTTTTGTGCGTGCTTTTATTTTGAAAAGCTAACTCGTTTAGTATTTCATATTTTTTCCAGTTTTTCATAAGCATTTATTTGGATTTATGCCAACAAGAGCAAAAAACAGTCTGTCACATTAATCATTGCAACTTAGTGATGCAAAAAGCAAGAATCAATCTTTAGCAATGTAGTGTGTATTTCAATGAGATGTTCTTAAAAGTTCTTATCTTCACCTGTTTGATTTATGAGCCGCAGATAAAACATGCAGATTTAATAGTCTTTCTTTTGTTAAATGTAATGCTTTCATCTCAAGATATTAATATTAATTTGAACCTTCATGTATCCATTTATCCAAAGTTAGGTTGTCAGTCTTACAATTCAAGCATAAAGTTTAATATTTTGCTCCACTTTTAGCAGCTTTAGGAGGATATTAAAGGCCATCTTAAGGACCTTATCTTCTAAGTATGTCTCAAATCTGCTGTAGAACTCATTCTTGTTGGAATATCCCTCCATTGTGTGTCCTCTCCTTACATTTAGATCTTGAGATTCTCTTTTCTGACAATTATTTTCTCAGACGACCCAATCTGTATGTGACCGGGTTAAAGGTAAAATGACATCATCATCTGCAAAAAAAAAAGTTGCCCTTCATCGGTTGCACTAGGAAATTCCATCCATCTATTTTTTAAACCAACTTGGGGTTGCTGGAGCCTTTCCTGCTACTGAAAAGCTGTTGTCTTAAAGCTATTTTTGCATCTTTTTCAAAAACGTAAAATATGGACAGCTAAAGCAAAAATCACCACATCATCTGCAAAAAGATAAGTTAAACCTTTATCGGTTACCCTAAGAAATTCCATCCATTTGTTTTTTAAACCCATTTTGGGGTTGCTGGAGCCTATCCTGCTACAGAAAAGCTGTCATTTTAAAATTATTTTTGCATTTTTACAAAAACTTGAGTTGAATACACAACACAGTCAAAGATGCCCAATGGATCAGTGGCCATAACATTTTTTTTCTACTACTTCCTGCTTTGGTTCTCCGTTACAGACTTTAACCGGTCTTACTTTACAAAAGTGGACTGGCCACCTACTTTTACTAATTTAGAGCCACATCAGTGATGTCTGTGCAATACTGCAGTACTATGTTATGTTCACCTTTCAGTCTCAGAACCCTTGTCCTATCTTATGAGTCTAGATGACCCAAGCCTTACACCCATGACAAAACTGGACAAAGGTGGACAGGATTTCTTGTCTGCCACAGACACCAGTGAAAATCAAAAATCATTGGAAAAAAAGTTCAGCACACTGTCTTGTGGGGTCCAGATGACCCCACTCCCAACATACCTAGGATAGCAGTAGGGTAATACAGACTATACTCGTTGAATCAATTAACTTTTCTTGCAGTTGGGACCCTCTAAATTGGTGTTTTTGGTGGTTTTCATCCAGTGTGTGAAGCCCTGCTCCTGACGGTTTGTCAAACCTTCTGAAAGTCGATCATAAATTATCTTCTGTGACCTCGCCAAATGTCTCCCAAACCTAAAGTCATTTGAAGATATAATACACACATATAAATCCTTGCCCACAAACCCATCAACACTCCTCAGATTTTAGCTAGAAGTTTTAGAAAACACTCAAAATTACATTTGGGAGAAATTGTTCTGAACAGAGGCACGTTGACCTCTTTTGAACCGATTAAAACATATACGCTGATGATGTGCTGCTCAGTTTAACCAGAAAGAAATCCTATGTTTACCCTCACCACCTGATCGGTTGCTCTTGAAGAAACACATTTCTTTTTTTGTTTTGTTGGATACATTCCGTAATATAAGCAATGCCTTGAATTGAATTTATCTTTCAAGTACAAGTTTTACAAGTTTCTGATATTTTCGTGAAAATGAGATCATTTGACTTTATTTTTTTAAATCCATCACTTGTAGGATGTAATCTACCACATTGTCGAGCAACTGACAATCCCAACTAAATATATACATAATTAATATATTTACCCAGAGGGCCGGATCCGGCCCCCGGGCCTTGACTTTGACATGTGCTTTAGTCAGACGAGGCCTTCCCATAATTTTATGTCACAACAAAACTGCAAAGTGACTTTTCAATGCATGTGTTCATTGTCATAG
>NW_023417094.1:0-1130 GCF_002922805.2 Oryzias melastigma | reverse complement strand
TAGAATTTCAGTTCTGGTTCTGATGCGTGTCCTTCATTAATTACTCTTAGCAAATACGAAAACAAAGAAAATACAAATCTTTGGTTGATTTCATACCAAGAATCAGCAACATTTCAAAGGTTTGGTGGAATCTGCCGCATGAAATTCGGTAACAGAACATAAATAGAGACACGATGCTCAATGTGTTCTCAATAGGAGCCTGATCTGAGCTGAAGATAGATTCACTCTACAAAGCTCTACTTTCTAAGCTGTGCAGAGAGAGTTTTGACAGTGTCCTGATTGAATATCCTTGGATCTCCGGGGAATTGATGTCACTTTAGTGGCGGCATATGACATTTTTTCCCTCAGATGAGAGCGTTTGAACATTTTACTGATAATAGCTTGGAAAGTTTTCTACACGGCATGCAGGGACTGTCCTTAAAATGAGCTGCGTTAGGACAGAACCTTTGAATTTGCAGTTTCTACAAACCAAATATGCCTATTTCAAAACCTAAACTTTTTAAGCATGTGTAGCAAAAAGTACTTTACATAGTAAAAAATATGCATCAATTTAAAAAGTGAATGCAAAATAGCACAACATAATGAAGCATGAAAGAATTTATAAATATTTTTCAAAATAAAAGCTCATATATTTAAAAATATATATATATATTGAATATTTCTTGCAATAAAAAACAATAAATTTTATTTATTTAATGAGTTTAAAGCTGTGATTCTATGTTTAACACGAATTAGTTCTTGTTTTTGAAATCTAGGTATTTGAGAGCGTTGACTGTATATGAGAACTGGACCAAGTGAGTGTGACATCACCCATGGTATACTTCCGGCTCCAACAAGACAAAGACTATGTCCGAATTCCTTCACTACTCACTGTATAGTGGGTTTGCCATTTTGTAGTGCTGTCTGAATCTACAGGTCAAAAATCGAGTCTCCTAGAAATTTCCCAGAAGTCCCAGTGCCAATCCCAGTGCGAATCAATGCTCACTACATTGGCAAATATAGACCGCAATGGGTTGTGTTTTAACAATTTTTCAGAAAATTAGAACACAGTGGAGTCATAAATAAACGTCGTAAAATGTTAGCTTTGGTAAGAATTTCACTTTGTGAAATTGGTAACTTCATACTTTTAA
>NW_023417093.1:48491-49268 GCF_002922805.2 Oryzias melastigma | reverse complement strand
ATATCATAAAAAAAACAACAATCTACACAAATAGTAACATTTTTTTGACTACTTTTGTATTTTAAGGTTAAATATTTTCAGTTCACATAACCCTTATTAGTTCTGTAACCTTAGCAAAACGGAAACTGGAAGTTAACAGGGTAAAAGAGCCAAACCTGTATGGAAAGCCAAATGTCTCAAAATTCAACAATTGTTTAATTAACAGAAAAAGGGATTTACAACAACTTTGTGTCCCCAATTTTTAAATTGATATTTGTTTCATTATTTTGATTTTAATCTATATTTATTGATTTTTTGACACATGAACAAAACTAGGGCTGGGTATGGGTTATTAGTATTCTTTCTTCAAATAAAGAATCATTAGATCAATAAAACAGTTTGAAATACATATTTTTGATCCTTTCATTTACTCTCATTTTTCTTCGACCCAAATCTTCTGTCCCCGTTCTGACCCCGTCTTCTTTGCTTAGATTTTGTTTTATTACAATTAATATGAATCATTTCGTTAACCCTTTAAAATAAGATTCCTTAATAAGCTTTATTAACACATTAACAAACATTATGAATGTGTTTATAGGGTGTTAGTAAGACATTTATTAGCACAACAAAGTTTATTAACATATTTAGCTACAAATGTATTAAGTATTTTGTTTTGGAGCACTTCATCTAAAGTGTTACTATAGTTTATTGATTAAAATAATACAAATAATTTATAAATAAAAAAAAAAGTAGAAAAAATTAAATACATAGTAATACAAAAAATATAGAGTTTTGTAA
>NW_023417093.1:44213-46802 GCF_002922805.2 Oryzias melastigma | reverse complement strand
TCTTTTCACTGACTTGTTCAGTTTTGTTAGGTCGACACATATACGTGCCTTGCCTGTATGTTTCTTTAAGACCGGGACGATTGGAGCACACCATTCTGTCAGTTGCGTCACACGTTTAATGATGTCGTTTTGCTCCATCCTTAGTAGCTCCTCTTTCACTTTTTGTAGCATGGGAAATGGAACGCGTCTTGCTGTGTGGACTGCGTGTGGGATGACGCCTTCTTTTAATTCTATTTTCACTGGGTCGGTTTTTAAAACACCGTGCTCCCCATAGAGCTGTCTGCTGACGATTTGCTTACTTGTGCCGTTTGTGATCTCATCTACTCTTCTCACGAGGTTCATCTCAACAGACAGAGAGCGGCTGAGCAGATTGTTGACTTTGTTCCCATGTACTACATACATCCTTGATGTGTAGCTTTTGCCTTTGTAGCATACTGCAGCATCAAAGCAACCAAGGCATGACAGTTCTCCTCCAGGGCTGTCTAGTGGGAGGTCAGATGGCTTTAACACCTTTACTTTGTCCAGGGTGTGAAAAGTGCCCTCATTTATCACATTAACATCAGCCCCTGTGTCAATCTTAAATTGGACAGGACAGGATTCAACTTGGAGTAACACAGTCCATGCTTCAGCCTTTTCATTTGTATTACATACAGAGCCGAGAAAGTAGGTCTGCTCACCTTTCTCCTTCTCCATCTCAGTGACCTCACTCACTGATCTGCTGCTGCGACATGCTCTGGCCCAATGCCCCATCTTATGGCAGTTATGGCATTTAGCTTTTGAAGCTGGACATCTTTCATCTCCTCTGTGTGGCAGCTTTCCACATCTTCCACATTTCTTTACTGGCTCCCCCCATTTACTGTGTGCGTTTGACTTGCCTGCTTTTTGCTGTTGTCTCCAGTTTGTGTTTTTATTCCTGTGCCGAACCTCTTGAACCGACGCTGCCGTGTCCCCTTGCAGACTCACTTGTGCTGCGACCTCTTCGGCTTGCCGTACAGTTTGAACTGTAAGCGCCAGAGTTAGATCCGACATCAGCTGTAGCCTGCGCGAGAGCTCTTTATCCTGGATCCCCACCACGATCCGATCACGGATGTGTTCCTCTTTGGCTGCTCCAAAGTCGCAATGTTCAGACAGCTCATAGAGCGCTCGGATAAAACTCTCCGCTTTCTCCCCGGTGCGCTGCACGCGCTGGTGAAAACACGCTCTTTCGTGAATCACATTCCTCCGCGGGAAAAAGTAGTCATCGCACTTTGCTAAGACAACCTCGATTTTATCTCTGTCAGCCATGTCGTTAAATGTAAACGACTTAAAAATGTTTTCCGCTTCAGCGCCCATCGCGTAGATGAGGCAGCTCACCTGCACCGGCCCCTCATCCTTATTGAGCTTCGTGGCGATTCTGTATCGCTCGAAACGCTGCCTCCAGTCTGGCCATTCCGACGGCTTATCAAACGGAAAATTGGCGGGCGGATTAAACTTTGCCATTTCTCTTGGTTCTTCTTCTTTTTATTCCATTCACGACGTTGGTCTTGTCCGGGACACTTCTGACACCATGTGGAATGACGAGTGGCGATATATTGATAGTTGAAATCAGAACTCTTTATTAGCAGGCTTCAGTCCTCGAGACACGCACTTCGTACAGCTGCCGTAAAACGTACTCTCTCTCTGTCGTAAAATCACACTGTCGCTCAGTGTCGTAATTCAACAGGTCTGAGGTTATCATTCATTATATGACATCTGTGTTACTCCTTTAATGTTGTGGTTGTTAGCTCTGGACTTTTAGGTGAGCTCCTTCACTTCTGGGACTCTAGTTTTAAATCGTTCCATAACTCTGCTGCAGATCCGTACCGACACACAGCCTCTCTGTCTGCGCGGTGAATGTTTCATAATCCGCTCTTCGAACCGAATGACATGATCGCGGCGCAGAATATGAATGAAGCCTCGGACAAGCGGTTCATTTCCAGTGTAAACTCGTTATCCGCGCCGCCCTCGCGGCGTTTGGTTAGAAGAGAGCAGATTATGAAACGTCCCCCATGCAGACAGAAGCGCCGTAGACACGGATCTGCTGCAGATCTTCTGGTTCATCTCCAAACAGCGCAGTAATGACAGCCGCGGCGGAGCTAGCTGTGTTAGCGCTGATGTTAGCTTAGCTAGACGAAGCTCTCTGTTCAGCGTGATCAAACTCCGTCTCAACATGCTTCGTCTTCAGGTGATCATTTATCGCCATCGTGCTCTCATGAAACACAAGTTCTGTCTTGAATAAATTACATTTGACACTTTTTCCTCTTTTATTTTCCTTTTGCTTCCCACATTTTCGAGCGAGCGTGTTGTTTTGAGCCTACCGAGAACTTCCTGTGACGTCAATACTGACCGGATTAGCACCACTGCGCATGTGTGACAAAGAGAATGGAAGACCCCCGCAATAGAAGGCGCGAACCGTAGTTTTAAGATCAAAACAAGGAAAAAACAAACAAAAAAACGACGCTCCGATGACCAAAATAGTTGTCGACTATTTTAATAGTCGATTAGTCGAATAATCGTGGCAGCCCTAGTTCTGGACCCAAGTTCCTTGGATCTGTTTTCTTTTCTGTAGGC
>NW_023417093.1:40459-43832 GCF_002922805.2 Oryzias melastigma | reverse complement strand
AGCCCTTTTTAGGAGAGTTAATGTGAAGTAACTAACAAAAATCAAGATTTAGCTTTACTTATTGTTAGTGTGTTACTACAACAGGCCAGTTTGTGTTTGTGCGGACGCGAATTTTGGAAGGAAGTTACTTTTGAGCGAAACGTTTTTAGCTACTGAAATATAAAAAGCAAGGGCTTCATTTTCAGTGTTAAGCGCTCACATCAGCTAATTCACAACAACAGATCTCTTTAAAAAGTGCACATTTTGTTGTTAGCTAGCCTAGCTAACACTAGTCAGAGTTGATTATAGTTGTTTAATTGGCGCTGTGGACATGTTTAAGAACGTAGTAAGGTAAAACAGTGAGGCTAGCAGGCTAGCTGTCAGGTTACCTTGTCATACTGCAGCCACAGCTGGACAGCCTGGTCCAGTTCAGTGTCACCGGTGGAAGGCACAGCGTTCGGCATGTCTCTTCTGAGTTCGGGTTCAAACAGCTTCCGGTTTGTTCTTCAAGTTCGTAAAAGCTTAAAGTTCTTCTCCTAAAAGGTATTCAGTTCTACAGCAGCCGGGGATGAAGGCACCTGACTCCACTACCGAGTCAAAGCAGACAGAGGAGCGACCAGCTGCGACCAATGACGGCTGTTGGAGGCCGGCTGCCTCGTTTGCGATGCGCATGCGTCACTTGTGCGGCGTTCACGGACCACCGTTAAAGTAGGTGTCATGCAATCAATGATTTAGAGATGAAATATATATTTTAGAAACTTTAATTCTTTTAAATGTTTATATAGTCTGGAAGTTGGAAATACATTAAATATGTGGTGTCTATTGAGCCCAAAGACTGCAAAGAAAAAAAGGGAAATAGCAATCCTAAGCAAATTAATGTTTTTTCCTTTTGTTTTATAATGTAATGCAACAACCTTGAAGTTATAAGTGTGCTTTAGCAAATATTACATTGATGCTATATTAAAAAATTGGAACAATATTGTAAGACTGCATAAAAACTGTGCTTAAATCAAATGCAGATTTAGCATAAATGTTGTTCCATCAAGTTTTAATTGGGAATCTCTAAGGAAAAAGGTCAAGTTTGCATACCCGCTTGGATAAATACAAGTGAGCCATTTCAATGGCCTTTGACAGGATATACATTGAGAACATAGATAGGCTCCAAGATGGCGTCTGCGTAGGTGCGTACCTTCTGAGCTCCTGCCAAAGTTATCAAATNTGATGTGGCAGAGGGAGGAGCTGCACAGTTCCTGATGATGTGGCACAAGCAGAGCTGGACCAAAGAGTCCTGCTCCAAGATGGCGACTGCGTAGGTGCGTACCTTCTGAGCTCCTGCCAAAGTTATCAAATGTAGTACCGGCTTAATTAAAAAAAGAACAAGTAAACAGCTCAAACGTTTTTTGAAAGAGAAAGGCTCTTTTAATTTTGGTCTTGATGTCCATTCGTGAGAGAAAGAGAATGCAAAAAGGTGAAAAAGCTACTGCTACCGTATCGAGGAGCACCACGTGTCATGACTATGCCAAGTCGTCTCCAACTGTGGACATGGAAGATTTTCCTCCTCTTCCTAAGACTCCAAGTAAGTCCCCAGCTGCTAAAAAAGCTCTGTTAGTTGCAGAGCCAACCACGTCAGCTTCAAATGAAGTCATCACTGTTTTATCCGAACTGATAAACAAGCGAGCAGACTCATTGGAAATGCGTGCAGATTCCTTGGAAAGGCTGATAAATGACAACTCAAAGAAGATAGATGAAAACACCATGAAGATTGAAGGGATAAGGAGAACCTTAGAATTTGCATGTAATGAAATAAAAGATACACAACAATTTGTGAAAGATGTTGACCAGCGTTTGAAGAATGAGGAGAAAACCTTGGCAGCGCTTCAAGCTCAGGTGTTGGAGTTGGAGTCGTATTCAAGGAGGTGGAACTTGAAATTTTTTGGAGTCACTGAAAGCCCTGATGAAAATGTAAAAGCCAAGGTCACTGAGATATGTCAGAGCATCGTCGCAGAAGACTGGCAGCGGGTTTCATTTGGCATTGATGTTGCACATCGCCTTGGAAAACCAAATCCTAGCAGCTCACGTCCCAAAGCCATCATCATCAGGTTCTGCCAAAGATATTACAGAGATGCAGTCTGGAGGTCCGCTAAAAACAGCTCCTTTCTACGGGAAAAGAAGATCCGCTTCGCAGAGGATCTTTCCACAGCTGACAGAGAGGCCCGGCTGAAAGTGTGGCCCCTCATCCAAAAAGCCAGNGAGGATCTTTCCACAGCTGTCAGAGAGGCCCGGCTGAAAGTGTGGCCTCTCATCCAAAAAGCCAGAGAGGAAGGAAAACGAGCTTACTTTGTGGGCAGCAGAGCCTTCATCAACGGTCAAGAAGTTAAATAACAATTTCAAGATGGTTATATAATATACTATCCTGTCTTTACTATTGCCTTTTTGCTAAAAGTAAAACATGGACAGAACTAACTAAAGCATTATTGTCCCAATGCCCACATGGAAAACACAAGACCAAAATATGTTGACATGGGCTTAGTTCAATCTTTCAAAATGTCTGGAACACCTTCAGTGTTCATAAAACATTGTTGAGCTATTGTGTTTTACGCACTTATTAGTGTGCAGGTTAAGCTCAGAAAATAAGTTCTTTCATAGTCTTTGAGTGTATTTTTTTCTTGTTCTAAGTATTTCATTGTCTATTGTTTCCTTCAACGCCAGGGGGTTAAGAAGCAATGTCAAACGTAAAGCTACATTTTTGTTTTTTAAGCAGCTGAATGTTGATCTTTTATTTTGTCAGGAATCTCATTCTATTTGTTCTGATGTTAACTTTTGGAGAACACAGTGGGGTAATGACTTATGGTTTTCTCATCACTCTGAAAAATCTGCAGGAGTTTTAACCCTGAAACATAAATATAATGGGAATATTCTGTACACAAACGGATGCACAAGGGCACTTTGTTGGGCAAGTTATTGATTACAATAATAATATAATCTTCTTCTTTTCCTTTCGGCTTTTCCCTTCAGGGGTCGCCACAGCGAATCAGTTTACAATAATAATATAATAATAATCTTTAATATATATGGTTACAACGCAAATGCAGAGAATAAACAACTGTTTCTTAAAATTGAGAATAAGTAAAAAAAATGGCTTCAAAAGTATCCAAACTCTGCTATCATTATTGGTTTTTTTCCGGTTCCGGGTCACGAGCAGATGTGTGTCTCCAGCTCTCCTCAACTCAAAGTTTTTTAAAGTTGCCTACAAGCGACTTTAATCCCTGAGCTGCAGCAACAACTACCGCAACGAGGAGAGTCGAACATGGCACTGAAGAAAAATCTTGAAGCTGATCTGGCAGAGGTTAAAACCGCGTTAGCCGACATCCAGTCTCGGCTAACCCCTTCTCTT
>NW_023417093.1:40209-40440 GCF_002922805.2 Oryzias melastigma | reverse complement strand
AAGATAAGGATATTTCAGTGAACATTTTACCTTGTCCACTGAGTGACCATCAAGCTGTTCGCATTGATATTGCTTTATGTCCTTCACAAAATGTCAGTAAATCTCATTATTGGAAATTAAATAACTCGTTACTCAAAATTACTGATGTACAAACAAAAATTACCGGTCTTCTATCAAAATTCTTTAATAAAGCCAAATTGGAGAACTCTTTTTCCATCAACTGGGAGTTAT
>NW_023417093.1:39345-40013 GCF_002922805.2 Oryzias melastigma | reverse complement strand
TGATGAAACAACGCAAACACCTGAAGGGTTCTGCTGTTTATCTTAACGATCATCTTTGTAAATATTATGCTGATCTGGCGAAGCACGCAAGGCTCCTACGATCGAGGAAACGGATCCACAGTACGTGGACTCTGAACTCCAGAATCTTTGTGAAACCACTCGGACCACCGGACGTTACAAAGCCTTTGGAAATAAAATCCATGGAAGACTTTGAGAACTGTGGGATTACGCATGTTTGACCCTTTAATTCAAGCAAAAAGTGAAATGTGAACTCAACAACCGCGGATACGACCTCTGACCTAATTCTGAGCTGCAGAACGAGCACATTTCCCTTGAAATGGGACCTTTACAGTCTCTCAGTCAAAACACAGAAGAAGAACCGTTACGTGGCCTTAAACTTGTTCCTAAGCAGTGATGTAGCACTGATTCTGATTTAAAAAAAAAAATACATTTTTTATTTTATTTTATTTTTTAATTTTTGATCCTTTTCTTTTCAACGTATTTTTTATGATAATCATTTTTATGAAAACAATCTGCACAAATTGTATTTTTTTTATTAGAATATTTTGATTTTTCCTTTCTCCATAAACTAATGAAGATAATTTTTACTTATTATTTTTATATTAGGGCTGCACGGTGGCGCAGTGGTTAGCGCTCTCGCCTCACAG
>NW_023417093.1:20978-39264 GCF_002922805.2 Oryzias melastigma | reverse complement strand
CACAAAGTGTCTTTTCTCAATGAGAATATTAGATTATTGTTTATGTAATATGCAGTAATGATTACTAAAAAGTTTACAGTCACTATGGTATTAATTTTCTTTACTGATTAATATAAATGATTTATCGTGGATGCTTGAAACTTGATTACATTAATGATATTAATGATCCTTAATAGCCTGATTTTATTAATATTTGATATTAAGTCCTGAACCGGATATTAATAATTCATGTAGAGAAAATGGTCGAGTCGGGGTGGGATTATATAAGTTCACTTCCTTCCACTCCCTTTCAAGCGATCTACTTGTGATTCACTAAGTGATATGTAATGTATGTATTATGACCTGATTGCTTGAAATAAACCATTTCATTCATTCATTCATTCATTCATTCATTCATTCATTCATTCATTCATTCATTCATTCATTCATATAAGATGATTGAGATACTGTCTGTCATTTATGAATGTTTATCAGAGTCTGGAAGTCTGAATCTGTGAATATCTTTCTAACTTTACTGAACTAAATTACGGAGCGCGTTTGTGTTACGTTGTCACAGACGAGAGCGGAGAAGTGCAGCACTAAAGTTGTTGGTTCGTTTCTAAAACCTCCATTTGACCCATAATATGTTGGGCTGCAAGTTACATAACCATCAAAATGATTCCTGTTAAATCAAGATTAAAAAAGTATCATAGCCATGCGGGAAATGAGCTCACCTGCACGGAGCACAGCTGTCCGGACTCCTCGTCTGTCCTCCCTCCAGATTATTTTCAGACAATGGGTGTAGTGGGCTTTCCTACTTTGGAGAAGATTAGTAGTGAGTAATGTCCAAATATCTGTGGGAACATTTATCTCAGAAATATGGAACATAAACCCCAATAATGGCTCGTCTCCCACCAGCTTTTGCCCACATATCTGTGGTCTTCTTTCTCTGGCCTTTTTTGAAGCGCCCCGTACTTCATTTGACAATCGTTACTGAAGATTCTTTTCCACATGCTGCAACCACTGGTCTCCTAGCTGTCCTGAGTCTCAGCCAATCACATCCCTCAAGTGTCTGTTGTTTGGATTGGTCTATAATTGTGTTGTTCTTGAAATTGATGATAAAGAAATAAAAAAAATCTTAATCTGTTAATCTCAGGCCCACCCTTCTGATGCTTAGAAGCAACGTCACCTGTGTTTGTAGTTTCAGAATAAAATATCTGCGGTGCTCTAGTAAAAGATATTTAATTCATGAACAACTGGGACTGATGGAATGACATTAAAATGTATTTAAATATGTGTTTATATATTAATAACATATTATTAATATATTACTTCAACATTTATGGTGGTTGTTACTTCCATCTTATAAATATGGGCCCACATTTATCAAACTTTTCAGGTGCTTTTTAAGTGCTAACATTTTATAGAGTAGAATAGAAATACTTTATTCATCCCTAGATGGGAAGTTAGGCTGTTGCAGCGTTAGACATTTACAGAAGATATTAAGATATATAAAGATGAGCAATATTTACAAGAGATAAGAAGGAGTTATACAATAAAAAACAAACAGTTTGTTACCATGGAAACAGTGAGTTTAAGAGTTCTGAAACCACAAACTGAGTTTAAATCTGGTTTCTAGGACAGAACTCTGATCTACTGTCTCAGAATCAGAACTTTGTTCAACAATAATGTCTACAGATGTGAGAATGTTCCTCAGTAACAGGTTGTGATTGAACGGCTGCAGATTCTGCAGAAGATGCAGGAATGAAGGAGTGCTGCCCCCTGCTGGACAGCTTTCTGACAGCAACTCAGCAGTGAAGCTTCAGGATGGAGTCAGTTCCAACAGATCAGATCAACGTTCTGCTCTCTGCTAAAGAAGAACATCTCCTTCTAAGAAGAATCCAGAGTTCATGATCACAAACATCAACTGAAGCCCAAATCAGAGCTGATCAGACTGCATGGAGCCACAGAAAGACTTTTTCTGACTGAAAAGAGGAGAAAAGAAGAAGTCATCCACATGAAGCTTCAAGTCAGTGGAGAAAACTACCTGCTCAACAAAAGTACTCGAGTACTGAGGAAGAGTTTGAACGTCTGGTTTATTGCTTAGAATGAAAAAAAAATCAAATTCCTAAAAATAAATAATTAAGCTAAAGAAGAGGAAGACGACTCCTTATGCCTTGTGTCTTTTTATTAACTCTATTGAGAGGATATCTTTTCTTTAAACCTAACAAGCTTCAACAGGATGAGGGGAAGGCTAAAGATTAAAGTCTGTTTGTGAGTCAAAGATAGAATGAAGACTAAATCAATCTCAAACACAGTGTTGATTCAAAAGAGCATTTATTATATCCAAACAGGCTGCAGGAATTTGACAGACAGCTTTCAGTTTGAACCTTTAGACACTAAGATGCAGTTCTGGAAACAGCCAGCAGGTGTCTCCCTTCTCCCTCCTGCTTCAATGAAGTTAGTGTTGTTGCAGCAGCTGCATCAAAGTGATTCTCTGTCATTCCTCACTAACATCCACTCTGTTCATTCATGTCCTCTGGAGAAAACAGGCTTTATGCTCAGAAAGTTTCCACTAGTTTCAGACTTTCTAGAAAATGATCAGATTCTACTGGATTTAGATGAAACTACTTAAAAACTGCAGCTAAAAATGCTGTCAGCATGAAAAAGAACAGAGTTTTACCCAGAAACCAACAAAGAAAAAGGAAGTTCAATCATAAAACTGTAGAAAACATCAAACTAAAACTCTGAGTCTTTCAAACTGCATGAGTCAATATTTTATCATCAACAGAACAGAGATGATATAAAAATGATTCAACTGAGAGACTTTTGTTAGTTCTGGTGGGAGTGCGGTTCCCACAGTTACCATGGTTACAACAGAACAAAACCCTGTAAAATAATGAACAAAATACAAAACCCAGCAGCCTTTAATCAGAGGAACTCAGTCCACTTTGTGGCTCTGAAAGGTCTGATGAACGATGAAAAAGAAGAACCAAAATGCTCCCAGATGGAGAATCCTGAGACCAGAACTGCTGGAAGGTTTTCTTTCTCTGGTCAACAGCCAAGCTGCTGCTTTCTGGACCAGCTGAAGGATGTTCAGAGAATGCTGGTCCACTCTGTGGTACAGAGACGTGCAGGAGTCCAAGAAACACCAGAAAAGACTTCTGAGCTTCTGCAGGAAACCATCATGTCTGAATCTGATGAATCGCCAACACAGATCATTCAGAGAAACAGTTTCAGGACACATGAGGAGAAAACTACAGCAAGAGTGTGTGGACAAAGTTAAGAGAAGCTCCAAATACGAGAGAGAAGAGAAGCAGAAGACTTCCCAACACTCCAAGTTAGAATGAGAAGATGAAGTGCAGTTCTCCATCAGTCCACCGGGGGAGCTGCAGCACAATAACTGTCCACTTGATCCTGAGAGAGACAGTGGAGCTGATCTCAGATCAGTTCATGCTGCAGCTCTGACACTCATCTCCACTTCCTCTGATTCCTCCATCACTCTGCTCTCCACCTCCAGGCACAACATCTCTGCAGACCAGCTGATGATGATGATGATGATCCTCTCTGCTCATTTCATAAGGGAAGAGTGTTTCCCCCCAATCTGCAGAGAGAAATGAGAAGTCCAGAGATGAAGTATTGTCTCTATCTGATCCTGGTGTGTCAGTCAGTGATGCAGCACAGAGGCAGAAAGAGCAGCAGGAGCTTCAGTTCTGTTCAGAGCAGCAGCTTCCTGTCATCTTCACCTGTTGGAGCTTCTGCTGCTCTGATTGGCTGACTGTTGTCCTGAAGCCTGTCATCATTCTCCTCAGAGCTTCACTGAGAAGCTGCAGCTTCACAGGAAACTCTGCATCTTTGCTCTCAGACTAACTTTAGGACCAAACATCTGGAAGCAGCTGGACTGACTCCAACCCTCTACTGACCTCAGAGTCTGCAGTTTGAAGTTTGGACTCTTCACCAGATCCTGGAGCTGCTGAACATCTGAAGACTGAAGGTTGTTGTTGCTCAGGTCCAGTTCTGTCAGGTGGGACGGGTTTAAATTCAGAGTTGATACCAGAGCAGCACAGCTGATCTTTGACAATCTGCAGTTCCTCAACCTGAATCCAGAAGAAAGAGTTTCATTTAAAGACAAAGTTCATGTTTTTCATCCTTCAGTTCTTCTAAAGAGTTCAGAGCTGAAGAAGATCAGAAAGTTTGGAAAAAGTCCAAAGATGTGAATCAACAGCAGCAGATCAGAAGAGTCCAGCAGAAGCAGAGAAGAAGAACATTCAGGAACATTCAGGACAACATGCAGCTGCTTCAGTAAAGAAGTCCAGATGTGTGAAAGTCAAACATCAGCCTGTGGCTGCATCTAAACCAACTGATGTTTCTGCACAATCAGCAGAAAAAGTCCACTTCCTCCTTCTGCTCAGCTCTGCTCCAAACAGCACTGAATCATGGGAGAATTTCAGCTCCATCTTTAAGTGCTTTGTAGCTTTAGCATTGATCCAAGTTGGAGTCTCTTTTTACAGACGTGTAATAAACCTCAAAGATGTTTTATTCTTCAATGTCACGTTAAATGTGCATTTCTCCATCATCCAAACTGAAGCTTCTCTCATTTTTGTTTGTGTTCTGTACTGTGATGCTGTAGAGCTTCTTTTTAGTTTTCTATTGTCTTTCAGCCAGCAGTGGACATCCAGTGTATCGCTGCATAACGATTGGTTCTGATGCTCTTTATTTACCTCATTTCATCAAAGAATTCAGAGTTTAAAAATGTAATTTTTTATTAGAAACATGAGAAAGAAAAATTTTAGAGGCACAATTTTTAAGGCTCAGAAATATAAATTCAAGACTTTTCTAGGTTTTTTAAGGTATTATTTCCACATTCATGAATTCAATGTTTCTTAGACTTTTTAAGACCCTGTGAGAACCCTGCAGAAATCCCATCTCTAATGATGACCAACCAAGCTTTAACAGAAACGTGCACTTAAACTCTACTCTGGTTCATATGGAGGATTCAGAAGCTCCACAGATCCTCCAACAGTGGGATATTGTGTCTAATATCATTGAAACTCTGGTCCCAATGGAAGAAGTGACATTTCAGGTCACAGTAACTCATCAATATCCTGCATCATTCCATGCCTGACTGTGCTGAAGACACTACTACAAAACAATGGGTTGGAGAAGCTCCATAAAAGACACTGGAACACTCAGACAATCCATGAGGGACAGCCTGGCTAAGCATGTCTCAACATGAGAAGACATAAAGCCTGTGGTGCTGGCCTGTCTCCTAGATCCTCATTAGAAGACTCGTGCATTTTCATTTGACAACTCTGAGAAAGACCAAAGTCTGGTTGAAAGAGGAAAAAGATGCTGTCACTCAAGAGGAACAAGTGTCTGCTTTTCAGTTCTTCCTTATCAGATCATCTGATCTGTTTTGTCACTCCTTTCTTGATCCCATTTTTTTGTTCATGTTTCAGTTTATTTATTAAATGTTTAAAGGTTCTGCCTCCAAGCCCGGTGTCCTGCACTTTGGGTCCTCCACCACCTATTCCAGACAGGTGGAGTCAGAATGAAGGGCGCTTCAAGACACTTGCAAAATGCAAGGAAGTTTCCATGTTCACCATCCCATCAGTTCCTAGTGAGTTCATCATCAGTGACATCTCTGCAGTCTATGAGACCAGGAGAAGCTGTTTCCATGGAGACCATGCAGGACAACTTGGCTTTTGCATCACAACTTTGTCTCTTCTTTAAAGATTAACAGATTTAACAGTTTTTAAAAAATGTATCTCACTTTAGTTGAATTATTGAAACAGATCAGTTTCAGATCAATCATCATCACACAATCAACTCAACTGATGAGGAAAATATCAAACAATCATCAGTTTTTCAAACAGCTGTAGAGCTTTTCTAGACAAAGTTGGGTTTAATCTCACCAAAAAGGAGAAGGAGAGGCCGGAATGTGATTGGCTATCGGGTCATTGTTGGTGTTCCTGGGCAGCGTGGTGACAATGTCACATTATGTGCTGCCATCAGCAATCATGGGGTTGTCCACCATCATACCAACCTGAGGCCCTACAACACTCAGCAGCTCCTCATTTTCCTCCATCACATGTGAGATGTTCTGTTAGGGCAGCAGGAGGAGCATCCATCTATGTTGTTGTTTGGGACAATGAGAGTTTTCACAGAGCCCTCCAGGTTAGAGAGTGCTTCAATATGAACCAAGGTTTATCAATCTTTGCCTTCCACTGTACTCCCCTTTACTAAACACTATTGAGGAGTTCTCCTCATGGTGGTAGAAGGTATATGAACGATTTCACAACAAAGTTCATTTTTGATCAAAGATTGATCTGTTTTGTGGTGAAAGTTTGGATCTGTAAGAAGAGTTTGAGGTTTTGTTAATAATGTAGGTTTAAAATTGGGTTTTGTGTTCAGAGTTTAGAGAAAAAGAGAGCAGCTTTCAAGAAAAGTGTCTCAGCAATCGAGAAAAACTGTAATAAACATTAAACCAGTCTAGCTCTCCACTTCAAGAATATTAGATTTTTGAGTCTCTGTGTATTTGATGATGACATCTCTGATCTAAGTGTTTCAGCTGATTCAGTTCTGGAGTTTCTGCAGACAGTTCTAAAGTCACTTTCTAGTCATTTTATGGTCTGGTACATCATTACAGAACTGAATCTATGTTTATCAGGAGATCACAGAATCTCATTTCAAATCTCATCAGTGGATTCTGGTGGAGTCCTCTCTCTCTCTCTGCTGCTCCCAACGTTCCTCTCTGATCCCAGAAGTCTTTTAGGACAGTGGTCCTCAACCTTTTTCAGACTATGGACCAGTTTAATGTCAGACAACATTTTAACAAACTGGTTCAGACGGGTCAAAGATGTTTAATATTTCTAAGGTTCTGGTTTATTTAAAAAAATATAGTTTTCTTTACATTAAAAGAGTTTACAAGAAATGTAGTTTCAAAATCTAAATATCAGATATTTTACAGATGATGACTATTAAATGAAACAAAGCTGCTGATTTTGAGGTTGTTTCTGATGCATAAAGACTATAGTAAATGGATCATTACAGTTTTTCTCCATAGAACTCCATTCTAACACTGATTTAGTCTGCATGTGGACTTCATTTAAAGCAGGAGTCTCCAACCTTTTATGCTCACTGAGATACTTTAAATAATGAAACAGCTGGAGATCTACTTATGTTTAGTTGATTTGATTTACATTCTAAATGTTCACATTGAACAACTGAAAACAGTGAAGTTAAAACAAAAGACGTTTTGTCTTGAAAACTTTCACATCAGATTCTGTCAGAGAGAAGTCTGGTCCTGCATAGATTCAACCAGAGCTGTAAGCTGGAGTGGATCCACTGAGGTTTACTCTGATGGAGTCATTGAAATGTTCATCTGTCAGTCTGGTTCTGAACTTCATGACATTCATGTCAGAAAAGGCAGATTCACAAAGAAATGTCCACCCAAATAATGCTGCCATTTTCAGAGCAGCCTGTTGGAGATTTGGATCATTTTCTGGCTGCACTAAACTCCAGAAGTGCTGAGAATGCTGCAGAGATTTGATCTGAACATGATTGTGGAGATTTAGGACTTCCATCTCCACAGGATCAACAGAGAACAGGTCAGCATCTGTCCTGACAACTCACTGATGTCCACATCCAGAAAAGCTTCACAATAAATGTCACACAGGCTCCAGTTTCTCAAAGTCACAGAATCTGTTTGAAAACTCTTCTACCAGCTTGGACAGACATCACAATATCTGTGAAAATGAAGAACTTTTTCTGTCCCTGAATGAACTTCCAGCATCTTTGATACTGAGAGGAAGAGATGAAATCTTTAGTTTCTGATTTGCTGGATGTACAAACTGAGCTTTACTTTGAAGGTCTTCACAGCTCTGATCATGTCACATATTTGTCTCCATCTTGTAATTGTTGCTTCAGGCTGTTCATTTTTTCTGTTTCATCTGTCATGAAATCCAGATCCCATGACCTTTCCACAGAGAACCTGCTGGTGGATGATGCAACGATTGATCAGAAATGGAGGAAAGTCTGGGTCATTCTTGCAAGTGAGCGATGAATCCTGAGTGACATCCTGTCATTCCTGTCATATCTGCTGCTCCATCAGTTGTTACAGGTGTGACTCCAGCTGTCTGACAGCATCTGCAGACAGATCTCTCACCTCCACACCACAGTGTTTGGACCAAGCTGGACGTCAGCAATGGTGGACAGAATCTCTGTCTTATTTTAGGATCCTGGAATAATGATTCCACCACGACGATCATCGTCTCTTTGATGATCCCTCCATCAGTGAAGGACTTCTTGTTGGTCAGAATGTGTCACTTTAAATGATGATTCTCTTGATGGATTTCTTCATCTGTTCAGTGAAAAGAGACTGTTGTTTTTGAAGATGAGTCTTCAGTTCTTTTTATCTTTTCTGTGCAGTCTGCTGTCCATCAGAAAGTCCAGCAAAAAGTTGCTGTAGACAGTCGAGTAACATGGAGAGAAAATAGACTCACCACGATCTGTGCATCTGTAGTTCTTGATTACAAGCTATTCGTGTGTATTTTTAAAGATTTGTGTGTGTAGTTTGTTTCAAGCTGGTGTAATTATAAGTCATGAATGTGTTAACTGTATTTTTTTAATTTTGTGATTTTTGCAGTTATCTACAACATGTGATGTATGAGTTACAAATCAAGAATTACGTCCAAATAAATCAGGGTGAATCTATTTTCCCTGCAGAGTAGAATGTTCTTAAACGTTACATCTTATTCCCACAACCACGCTCGCTCCTCCAATTAAACACACACTTATCTTTTACATTGGTGAAGCAAAAGTCAACTTCCCACTGTTCATGAAAATGATTTCTTTTATTACCATTTACTGATGTGAGTGAGCTCCACCTGTCATTACTGCCAGCCTAGCTCTCTGTCTGACAGTCTACACTAATGACAGACCGCACAGCAATGTTTGACTGACAGCTAGTTGACAAAGGCCCGATCCGAAAACTCCCCTTCTCCCTCTACCTTAGCCCTCCCCCTTGATTTGGAGTGTCAGTTGAAGTCAAAGTCGTGTCCGGAATTAATATTTTTTAAGTTTCACACTCCGAACAGAGGGGTACAAAGTCCGCTATCGTGAGAGTAAACCGAGTTGCGCGAAGAAGCTCTTTTCTTCCCTCTGGTGCACTCTGAACAACAGAAGTTTACATTTAAATGTAAGTAATGACTTTATGTTGTAGCACGACCATTTTAAAGTTATAAAAACGCTGTTGTTATGGATATTCAACCGCTGGAAGAGCCGTGCTAATGCTAGCGGACCGACGATGTTGATGACGTAATTGAACGGAAGTCACGTCCGAAACATTAGACAATATTTTTTTCAGCACCCTCCGTTTGGAGCAAGCACAGAGGGACAAACGAAGGGGGAGGGCTAAGGGAGAGGGAGAAGGGGAGTATTCGGATCGGGCCAAACAGTCGTGTCATCTTGGGACAGAGGGGTGGGACATTTGCAAGTTTTGTTGGTGATCAACTTTACCAAGTGACGAATCAAACTGGTTCTTATTTATAGACACATCACAGTGAACTACTGGTAGCATGAGAGACGAGTCTGAGAACCTGATCTAGAGTGTTTATTTCTGTGCTGTTTGGAAAAATCCTACTCATTGTTTCACCTTTTAGAACCAACAGAAAGACATTTTAAAAAAACATGAATCAATCAAAGTGATCTGCTTGAGTTTGGAAATCTTTGTTTTCCTTCAGTCATTTCCAGATATTCTGGAAGTAGTTCTGCAGTGAAGCAGAAACAGGAAGTAAAGAAGAGACAGAAAAGCAGGAGACACATCAGCATGGTGGAAACATTCCCTCCTGTCTCCTTTTCCTTTTCCTTGACCTTGTTGGAAAAGGTCATGGGATCAAGGAAAGCTTGTAGAGAAATTCATCAGACGGCTGAACTGACTCCAAGCTGTGATCCAGAAAATGTTCAGAAAATCTTCCAGTGAAACATCAGAAAGTTCTTCACCTGAAACCTTCTTCTCATCCTTCAGGGAGTTCAGCTCATTTACTGACCTCAGAGTCTGCAGTCTGCAGTCTGGACTCTCCAGAAAACCACGCAGATGAAGAAATTCGGAATCCTGGATTTTGTTCAAGCTCAGGTCCAGTTCTGTCAGTCTGGATGGGTTGTTCTTCAGAACCAAACCCAGAACTTCACAGCTGATCTCTGACAAACTGCAGCCTCTCAACCTGAAATCAGACAGAAAAGTGTGTTCAGGAGCAGTGATGACAGCTGGAGTTCCAGCAAGTAAACAGAGTTTGATCAGATTTACAAGATCATTATTGAACCAGATCAGTTTCAGATCAATCATCATCACACAATCAACTCAACTGATGAGGAAAATATCAAACAATCATCAGTTTTTCAAAGAGCTGTAGCGCTTTTCTGGATTCTCTTTTTCATCAGTTTGTCAGTAGAAAGTTCTTTTCTAAACCTGAACTGATCTCTTCCATAAAGACTCACTGAAGATTAAAACTTCGCTGAGAGAAAATTTTGAACGCAAAATGAAAGATAGTGCGAGAGTGAGATGAGGCACTACGCATCTAAATACCTTTGTGCTGCAAATGCAATAATATTTTGAAAGCAAAATAAAGTTTTTGGAAGCAGACACTAAATATATTTAGGGGGGGATCTTCAGTTGCACCGAACACGATTCAGGCGGCAGAAGTGACAAGCCCTAATGTTATTCAAGGGCCCAGACAATCCATGTGTCTTTTTTTCATTAGTTTTTAAACTTAAAATCGGAAATGAAAAAACAAAAAACCAAACGTATTTTTTTTTTCATTTTTCGATTCAAAATCCAAAACGATTTTTCGTTTTGCACACCAAAACAAAAAACGAAAATCGGATAACGAGACTTCGATTTCATGTTTCGTAATCCCGTTTTTGACACAGGGGGGAACCTGGAAGTATTTTCCACAGATTCTTATTGTGAAAATCTGCTGCACTGCGCCCGCTGTAGCTGTCTTTCGTCCAGGGAAAGTGATCATTTTATTATTGTTTTGTGACCGTAAAAGGAAAATCAGAGACCGGAGGACATGATAATACATCCGTTCCAGGTAAGAATCAGTTATATTGTTTTTTTCAGTCATATGTATCTGATGATATGAGTTTGCTAATTTGACAAGCTAGCTGTTGCTGACTCCAAGACTGGGTATGCACAGAGTTCTAATGAAGACGTGAGCATGTTCCTGGGACGTCCGTGGTGAAAACGTCCCAGAAACATGCTTCGAGCCTCGGGTACCTTCCTCCCTACAGGCGAGGAGTCCCGCTAACTGAAGCCGCAATTTCTGCTGCTTTGATGAGACTGTAAATGTCCATTTTTACCTGCAGCTATTTCCTGCGGTTATTAAACCCATGATGTAGTTAAATATGAGAGGTTGTTGGCTGTACATTCAATGAAAAGCTCTGATCAGCAGTGTCAACATTGTCAGAATGTTGGTGACGGAGCTCGCGGCGTCCCACATGTCTGGAATGTGCTGCTAGCGCTAGCATCAGACACAGTTTGTAAGGGGTGGCTGTGGTGCAGTGGTAGGGCAGTCGACTCCTGATCAGAAGTGAGCGGGTTCGACTTCCGCCTTGCCCGCCCATCTGTTGAAATGGCCTTTTGCAAGACACTGAACCCCGAATTGCCTCTGGTGGGAGATTGGCGTCTGTGTTCGGCGAGTGAGCCACCACCAGTGTATGAATGTGTGAATGGGTCTGTGACTGTGAAGCGGTTTGGGCCCTCGAAGGAGGGTAGAAAGTGCTATACAAGTATACGCCATTTACCATTTAATAAAAAGATTACATTGCCATGAAACCATTTTGTTTATTTTCATATCTATTATTACAATGCTCATGTTAGCATTCAGTTTTTACCTGCAAGAAGAGATGTTTCTAAACTTCTTTGAAAATGTCAAGATCAACTTAAAAAAGCTTTAAGACTCAAAATGTTAAACATGGAGCAAGTAAAAACCAACTCCTAAAAAAAGAACGTCCAATACGAACACTTTAAACCACAGTTTTGATTGAACATTAACTTGGTGTTTGGAGTTGACAGAGTGCTTGATGATCCTTCTGGACGTTTTGCAGCTCATCAGCCCGACACTTAAGGCAGGAATCATGGCTCCTCAACAACTAGTCAGGCTTATGCAGCAGGTCCAGGAAAAATGGATCTTCCAAAGGACCTGTAATTAGAAAAAAAAATTAATTCAAATAACTAGATATATAGCATTACCTGCAATAATGCCAGTGTGAATCCTGCAACCTGAATGTGGCAGCTGAAGATGCTTAAATTTATAGCTAAAAAGGCTGAAACTGAGAGCCCAAAACACTGAAGCTCATTGTAACTAAAATATTACCTAAATGTCAAATTAACCTAAAAAACAGGTAAAAAGTCTAATTTAGCCATAAAAGCTAGCATGTAGCTGAAATATGAGCTAAACTCCAAATAGACTAAAACCTTAGTAAAAGCCAAAATAGCCAAAATAGTCCAAAAAGCTAGCATGATGCTAATGTAACAGCTGAAACTCCAAAATAGCTCAAAAACAAAGTAGATGCCAAAACACCAAGGCAACTAAAACAGTGAATGAATCCCAAATTAGTTTAAAATAACTCATATTTACAGCACGCAGTGAGAAAAAAAACCTTCAGACTCAAAACACATGTGCACCGCTTTTGGAAAACTGGAGATCTAAGTGCGTGTTTCTGAGGTCGTCATGGCAACAAGCACATAGAGGCAGGTGCACGGCTGCGTGTCTTTTTGTCATTGAAAATGATGCCCTGCACTTACCTTAAAAATATTTGTATCCTTTAAACTGTTTTCCTCAGAGTAAAACTAAAAAAATCTGTCAGAATCCAGAGATTTTAGACTCCAATTAGTGCAATTTGACCAGTGCATACATCGCTCAAAAATGCTCTCAACATTTTTTTTAGCTAAATCATTCCCGTTTTTACAATTGCCCCCTAAAATAACCTGTAAAACAAGTGAATTTATCCTGGGAAGCGATTAAAATGTTTAAAACTAATGCAGCGATGTGTGTTTTTGCTGAAGGTATTAAATGAGACCAACAAGAATTTCTATCACTTTTTGTGCTCGATTACACTAACAATATGTGCAAATAACATCAACCAAAATAGAAACCAGTTAGAATAATATCTGCTCAGATGAAGGTTAATATTTTCAATAAAACATTAAATATTTAGGGATTATTCAAATTTATGTTTAGATTTATGAACGATCTAAGAGAGGAAATGAAAATATAGTTTGACAGGACATTTATTAAATAAATATTGAACATTTTTCTCTTGAAATTGATTAGATTACGTTTATTATATATGTAAAATTGTGTATTCAGCTGTCAGCTTTGCCGTTCTGCATTTTGTCAGACGTCCCCGTGAAAAGGGTCTTTTAATGATTATATTCCACATAATCCTGTCCTAGTGATTTGTCTGTATTCTATAGTGAGATTACTTTAGTCTCCATTGTACTTCCTCCTAGAGATGCCCTCTGTTCTTCTGGCAGAATCTGTTCTGGAACTTTGTTTCTACAAACTTCACCTGCAAGAAAAAAAACACATTTTAACTCAACACAGTATTTGAAATAATATTCTAGCTAATCATTTTAAGTAAAGTTTATGTATATGCATTTAAATGACATTCAAAACACTATGATGGATACAAAAGGAAAAAAAAATCTTTATCTCAATAAATAGAAGATTCAATGAAACAATTTTGCAATGAAGTATACAATAAAAAAGGCCTAATTATCCTAGTCTCATTTATCATAACACATATTATAACAACACACAGCATTTAATTTATTGGCTCCATCTGTGATGACAAATGTGTTTTTCCTGGTAGAATTCATATCCATTTTTCTGATAACCATTTATTG
Organism: Oryzias melastigma; assembly: GCF_002922805.2. Classification (NCBI taxonomy): domain Eukaryota; kingdom Metazoa; phylum Chordata; class Actinopteri; order Beloniformes; family Adrianichthyidae; genus Oryzias; species Oryzias melastigma. The sequence goes on along the minus strand of NW_023417093.1, from coordinate 25,373 downwards.
TCCATTGGTACATTCTTCCACGACAACTGTTTCATATTTCGTGTTTATCTTAAATTAGCCAAACAAAGCTCAGTTTTTGTCGCTGATCTGCGGAGTCTGATGCTAGCGCTAATTAGCTAGCTAGCAACACATTCCAGACCTGTGGAGGACGCCGCGAGCTCCGTCACCAACATTCTGACAATGTTGACACTCTGATCAGAGCTTTTCATTGAATGTACAGCCAACAACTTCTCATATTTAACTACATCATGAGTTTAATAACCCCAGGAAATAGGTACAGGTAAAAATGGACATTTACAGTCTCATCAAAGCAGCAGAAAGTGCGGCTTCAGTTAGCGGGACTCCTCGTCTGTAGGGAGGAAGGTACCCGAGGCTCGGAGCATGTTTCTGGGACGTTTTCACCACGGACGACTAAACATGTTCATGTTTGCATTAGAACTCTGTGCATGCGCCGTCTTGGAGTCGGCAAAAGCTAGCTTGTCAAAATAGTAAACTCACATCGTCAGATACAAATGACTGAAAAAAATAATATAACTGATTCTTACCTGGAACAGATGTATTATCATGTCCTCCGGTCTCTGATTTTCCTTTTATGGTCACAAAACAATAATAAAATGATCTCTTTCCCTTGACGAAAGTCTACAGTGCAAGCCGTGCAGCAGATTTTCACAATAAGAATCTGCGGAAAATACTTCCAGGTTCCCCCCTGGAATTTTAACTCTGACTTTCCTTGTTGTTTAGTTGACCTCTTTTAAGGGCCAGGTGTGGTTATTTAAAATATCTTTAAACACAAATTCAATATTCCACTCTTTCGTGTTTTTTTTACATCTTGTTCTGATTTTTGGTTGCTCTCTCCACCACATTTTCACATTAGTCAAACAGAAGTCAATTCTCTACTCTTCATGATAATGAATCTTTTTGCGGTTTACTGGTGTGACTGAGCTCCACCTGTCATTACTGCCAGCCTGGCTCTCTGACAGTCTACTCCAATGAAGGACAGTGCAGCACAATGTGTGATTGACAGCTAGTTGACAGTCGTTTCATGTAAGGACAGGGGGCCGGGGGGGGGACATTTGCAATTTTGATTGGTTATCAACTTCATAAAGTGACAAATCAATCTGGTTTTATGTTTAGATAAAACAAGATGAGCTACTGGTGTTTCTTTCTGTGCAATTTGGAAAAATTCCCCAAATTTCCTCCTTTTAGAACCAACATGAAGATTATTAAATGTATGAATCAATCAAAGGTGATCTGCTTGAGTTTGTAAATCTTTGTTTTCCTTCAGTCATTTCCAGATATTCTGGAAGTAGATCTGCAGTGAAGCAGAAACAGGAAGTAAAGAAGAGACAGAAAAGCAGGAGACACATCAGCATGGTGGAAACATTCCCTCCTGTCTCCTTTTCCTCTTTTCCTTGACCTTGTTGGAAAAGGTCATGGGATCAAGGAAAGCTTGTAGAGAAATTCATCAGACGGCTGAACTGACTCCAAGCTGTGATCCAGAAAATGTTCAGAAAATCTTCCAGTGAAACATCAGAAAGTTCTTCACCTGAAACCTTCTTCTCATCCTCCAGGGAGTTCAGCTCATTTACTGACCTCAGAGTCTGTAGTCTGCAGTCTGGACTCTCCAGAAAACCACGCAGATGAAGAAATCCGGAATCCTGGATGTTGTTCCAGCTCAGGTCCAGTTCTGTCAGTCTGGACGGGTTGTTCTTCAGAACCAAACCCAGAACTTCACAGCTGATCTCTGACAAACTGCAGTACTCCAACCTGAAATCAGACAGAAAAGTGTGTTCAGGAGCAGTAATGACAGCTGGAGTTCCAGCAAGTAAACAGAGTTTGATCAGATTTACAAGATCATTATTGAAACAGATCAGTTTCAGATCAATCATCATCACACAATCAACTCAACTGATGAGGAAAATATCAAACAATCATCCGTTTTTCAAACAGCTGTAGAGCTTTTCTGGATTCTCTTTTTCATCAGACAGAAAAGTGTGTGTTAGCGGTGCTGGTAACGCAGAATTGTCCTAGAAGGGGCTGTTCCTCACTTTCATACGTAACAATGAGAGGACACACTCACTTTCTTGAATTGGGAGGGGCTGGTGCTCAGAGAGCAGAATTTTAGAGAAATGTTCAGAGATGCATGAATGGAGCAAAATACTGCTTTGAGTTGTTTTTCTTGAGGAATTAGCATTATGATCCATTTAAAAGCTCTAAAAAGTTGATTTTGGATGATATAGGCACTTTGAGATAGTTAACAGCACATTTGATGTGAGAGAAATGACAGAACAATGTAATAATTGAGTGTCTGAAGGTCACAAACACAACAAGAGTCTGAAGAATCAAAGTCAACAGATCATTCTGGCTTTAAGTGGAATCTTCAGTTAGAGATCAGATGTCTACAGCTGTGACAGCATCAATGTTTCCACTGGAACTGCTGAAGTTTCCATGAGGTTCAACACAGATTCAGATGAAGACTGAAGGACAGAAAAGAAAAACAGCATTCAGTTGTTCATGGGAAGATTCTGCAGACACTAAACACTCTGGTTCCTTTCAAATCAGGAACAAAAATCACATTTAGAAACTTGTAGAAATGTTGGATTTCATGTTGGACTTTTGGAAACAAACTATTGTAAGTGTAGAAAAATCCAGGAAAGCATGAAGTTTCTCTGCAGAAACTCAAAGATGTTCACCACAATCAAAGAACGAAGCAGAGCTAAACTTTCCTTTCTCTCTTCATCCTGACTGGAAAAAGCAGGTTGTGCAGAAAAACAGCTCAAAAGTCTTTAGTTCTCCTTTGAAAGCATTTACTGACATCTCCAGTTTCTGACTCACAGACTCTGGTTCACATTGGAAACTGATTCACACAGAGGAATGTCCTCAGAAGGAACCTAGTTAATCATTCAAGAGAACAGAAGACGGAGATTTTCTTACACTCTTGACCACTGATCTCCTGATAGAAACATTAAAGTAGTCCAGGTGAGGAATCATCTAGAATTTATTCAGTTTCTTTATTAACAGTTCAGCATGACTGAAGTTGTGTCTCAACTGATCTTTTCAGAAACAGGCATTTATGGAGCTGGAGTTTTTTCCCACATCAGCTAATCAGAACAAACCTGCTTATGATTTTCATTCTTCCTGACTGTAATTTTAAAAATATTAAGTTTAATTATTGATTGGAACTACAAACATTGTGCTTCTTTTGACCCTTTAGTCCCGCCACCAGTCTTGCATTAAAAACTACCTGCAGAGGCTCTTCTATCTAACCCCGGGCTTACACCGCTACCGTTGCGTCACGGGAGTGGACTAGCTACAGCCGATGGCTTACACCAGCTGCTGCTCCAGCCACAGCCTGTGAAAGCTCAGCCCAGACAGAGTAGTGCTGGATCTCTATGATCAGCTTCTCGTTGTCCATGGTTATGACTGACAACGCTATGCTGCAACACACTTTGAGTAACCCGAAAATTACGTAATGTTTACAACACGCTGAAACCGGCGAGATCAGCGAAAGTTTGTTTTATTTTGAAAATATACCGGATACTTTTTAAATTCGCTCGCATAGTTTCTGGTTTAAGTCGTGAATTGCCAAAACTTCACAGAAAGTGATGACGATCAGCTGCGGCGTCCGTCAAAATTTGAACTAAACGAAAAGGATTTGCAGCGACGCAGAGGTCAGTTCGCAGACGCAGGACGTGAACGCCTGCAGTGGAAGTTTCTCTCGCACTTTTAAAGTTACGAAAAGACTGCGGCACAAACAACGGAGCCTTGACGGCTTACACTGCTAGCGTCAAGCAAAGATTTTGCCTTTAGAAGCATACGGACTGAGAACTAAAAGCTGACCTAAAAACTATATGAACTGAAAGACCTGGTGCTGACCCAAGCTCAATAAATAAGCACCAGAACCAGGTCTGTGGGAAAAACCTGTCAGTCCATCATAGTTTGACCTCCTCACACATTTTTCATAAGGAGCTACTGCTCTATGGGTCAGAAATGAGCTGCCGTTGTTTGTCCATTTAAATCTGCAGTTCTGTGTGTTACGGCTGTGGCCATATTTGGGTTTGTTCTGTGTATTTTTGTCAGAGTGAGACTTCTTTGTGTTTTGTGGATCTTTGTTTGTGTCTTTCTGTTTGTATTTATTTCAGGTGTGGTGTTGGAGGCGTGGCTCCCCATTGGTCCAACCTGAAGGAGGGAGCCTTCAAAAGTAGCATTTGGACCTCCAGACCACGAGAAGGGAGCTGGGCTGCAACCTGTCTCCACTGCAGCTCAGTGATCTTCTCCACCTGTTTAATTTGTGTGCACTTTGTTGTTTCTTTGTGGTTTGGTTAAGTCCCTCTCTGTTCTTTGGGCGGTCGTGGTGCAGTGGTAGGGCGGTCGACTCCTGATCAGAAGTGAGCA